>NW_027069972.1:0-14470 GCF_002906115.3 Quercus suber
AAAAAAAAAAAAAAAAAAAAGCAACATGTGTCAAGGGTCTTATGCAATGCACATGATCAAGTGGACCCTTAGACACTTGTCACTTTCTTTTTGCTGCCACTTAATCCTATATGTCGCAATTGCTGCACGCTTGTAAACGGCAAAACTTTTCCCTTTTCTCCTACCCTAAGAAGTTTGCAAAATGATAACATTATATAAATAGAAATTCTTGAGAATTCCAAATATACATATATAAATAATGAAGAGACACATTGAAGAGTCATGATCCACAAATACCATTGAAAATAGTTTACATTAGTTAATAATGGTAAAAATTCAAGTTAGGCATTCTTTTCTGCATATTTATAAAAAAAAAAATAAACAAAAAAATAACAAAAAATACTAAAACTTTGAACCAACTCCAAAGTGAACCTCAGATAGGCAAAAGAGGATTGGAATAAATACTCTTTTAACCTCAATATGTCCAACTATATATATATATATATATATGCCAAAACATATAGAAAAATAATATATAAAAACCTACGAATTTGAAGTACTAACTATAAAATGAAGTAGGTATCCCAAATTGAAATGATAATATCTCAATAATGTATCTCTCTTTACTATTTTCTCTTAAAATTTGGAAAAGTCTCCCCTACTTCTTATCAATTTCCTCTCTTTTATACTCCCCTTCCCCTTCCTTTTTCGTCCTTATCCCTTAAACAACAACAATAGGTTTAACCTAGTTTATTAGCCAAGTGATTAACTTAGTCAATTTATGCAATTCTAGGTTATCACAAACATATAATCATATCAAGAATATAAAGCAGCGAAATAATAAATAACTCAATGATATGATCACCTAGGAAACCACACGGTAAAAACCTGGGGAGGATTTGACCTAGCTATCCTCAAGGTAAACTGAATCCACTATGCAAAAGAATCGAACTTCATACAAAAGGGTTTACAAGCTCCCCGCTTGACTTCCTAATGTTACCCACCAGTAGAACTTATTAACAGGACCACGTGTAAGCTCTGAATTCATGGACTCCTTCTTTCTTGGATTCTCCAATCAAGATACAAGCACCCCAGCTTGTTTTTCTTTAAGCTCTAATGGCAGCAACCTTGTTGATCATCAAGATGTAGATAATATCTCTACCTCGAAAATCCTAAGTTTATGCAAAGGAAAGCTCCTCAAGGATCTCACAAGAGATTCACATAAACCGCAAATATGAGCAACAAAGATTTAGAGAGGTTTGGGTTCAAAACCCTAAAAATAAAAGGAGGCACAAGAGGCACTCTGATCTCTCTCTCTCTCTCAAGGCTCTCAAAAACGTGGCTTAGGGTTTCCTTTATATAGTGGGAGAAGTAGATCTAAAATCTTAATCCTTAATGGGCTTAAGCTACTGTTTGGGTTGACTTAAAATTCTGCAGATATGATTTTCGATTGATCGAGCCTGTTCTTCGATCGATCAAACCAGGCAGAATATGAAGTCTTCTTCCTGCAGCTTGTATGTTCTAAAATCTTGACTTGAATCACCTTGAGCAGTGTAATAAAACCTATAGACTCTAAGATCTATATCTAGACAAGTTTGTGTTCATGATTTGTCAATTTTTCTAAATATTTAGAACCTAACAAACCCCCCTTTGGCAATTCATGACAAAACTTTCGTACAAAATGAAATGCTCAATTGAATAAAAAAATTCAACAAATTCAACAAACTTTCATACAATAAAATGCCCATTACAACAAATTCAACTTAACTACTATCCACCAGTTGCAAGTATAGATAGCAGCTCAATTGAATCAACCTGTATATTTCTTGAAACACTAAACAAAACACATAAACGCATGTGTGGAAAATACACGTAATCAAAAATAAATTCTTGATTTCACATAACACAAAATAAAGACATATACCAATAAAGAATTCATAAGTATAAATCAATAAGAAGTGAAACAAGAAACATATAAATCAAAATAAATTCTAACTCTCCCCCTAAGTTAGATACATCAAAAGGATTTTATATTCTCCCCCTAAACAAAACAAACAGGTCATCTATGTCTGCCCTTTTTTGTCACGTATTGACAAAGCCTACCTAATCAGAAGGTAGACAGAAAATATACTCAGCAGAGTAAGAGAAAATAGAGACAACTCCCCCTAAGAAGAGCAACAATTTCCCCTAAGAACCACAAAGGTTAAAAAAAAAATTTCCCCTATGAAAATAGGAAAAACAAAATAAGTTTTGGGAAAAACAGTTTTGGGGAAAAATAAAGGGAGGTGGGGATAAATAAAAAGACATAAACCAAGTTTAAAAAAAATAAAAAAATAAAAAAATAAAATAAAAAATAAAAACCTAAGTTGAGGAAACACATGAAAAAATTTTTTTTTTTTTTTTTTTTTGGAGCTGTGGAGCTTTAGATTGTATCTAGGTGCTCCATTCTGTATTTATCTTTTTGGCTCATGATATATTTTGTTATGATAGGGGAGATATATTGATTGTATATGTTTCTTGTTTCACATTAGTTATTGTTTCACATTGCTCATCACCCCGAATCCAACTCTTCACCTGAGTGTTAGAATCATAGGAGTGGATAGAAAGGTTCGAGTAGAACTCTCTAATTAGGATAGCTGGAGGTGGATGAGAAATATCCATCAATGGTAACCAGCCCCTATGCTCAAAGTTTCTCTTAATTTCAGGATTGAGCTCATCTAGAACAACCTTTCTCTCAGCTTAAACATTCCTAACAATGTTCAACTTCTCATAGGTTTCATGATGTTTCTCACTTAGAAATCTATCACTCTCAAAGGAAGGCGCAGAGGAAGAGGAGGGGGTCCTATGAGCTCTAGTCTTCCTAACCATGATGTTAAGGATCACAAGGATAAACAGAAGAGACAGAAGAAGAAAATAGAAAAACTAAGGGCAGACTGCAAGTTAGCACAAAAAAGATAGAAAATAACAATTCTATATGATGCATGAACAATATCAACATATGATGCATGCTCTAATGTAGTGAGAATAGGTTCAATTTGACTTAAAAAGCACAAAATTGGCTTGAGCATAGAGTTTATGCCAAAAGCCCCAAAATTTTGAAACCCACTTTCAAAAAACCAACAAATTGACCAAATTGATCATCACACAGGATAGATAACACAAAATAATGATCAAATTAATCAATCTAACAAGCCAATTTTATCAATTTAAGCATAATTGAACAAAATCCCCAATTCGGGTAGTTACAAGCCCTAGAATTTCAAAATTTTCCCAAAACATCAAATTTATCAAATTAAGACACAAAGATCAGTTTTGTAGTGTCCCACAACAAAAACCCATTGATTAATTTCCAAAGTCAAATTTTGTGATTCTTAAGTCAGGTACATATAGAACTCATTGATCAATTTTCAAAAGATTTTTTATGACATATAATGCATGAGAATGATTTCAAAAAATTTCAAAAACATGAGTTTTCAACCCAGAACTTCAAACCAAGGTTTTTAATTATCATAAACACAATTTTTGCCAACCCTTAAACATATTTTGCATCAAACACTATAGAAAACATAATCTTGGATGGCCACAACAAAATCACACACAATAACATGTACAAAGTTTGGCAAAGAGTAACTTGTGTAGTTTGTGCAACTAGCAAAAACTTGAGATACATGTGCGGTGATATGTGAATAGTAAGCAATCACAATTTCTACAAAATTCATCACATACATTTGAAAGAGATTATTACCTAAAGAGTTACATCATATAACTCTCACATTTCCTAAAATAAAAGCTTGCAATCATGTAAGTTTCTTGATTTGCCTTATAATGTACACACCAATTTTATTTGATTTAAAGATTATAAGAATAGCCATGATAATGTACACATCAATTTTATTATTATTATAAGTCAAGGCTACACCTTATGTTCTTTTTGAGCATGTACTACACTTTCTCGACCACAAAATCTTATGATATGCACTAAGGTGTTCATGATTGGCTAGTAAACAATTGTGAGATGGTTGTTTATGCCTTCTCTTAGAGTTTTTTAGGCCTTACAATCAAAAGCATGTGATTTCAAGATCAAGATCATGTGATAAAAAACTATAAACAACTCCCACACAACATGCATTACAAAGTTCAAACTAGTAAAGTGCAATAAAATAAGCTCATCCAAGCTAAACAAGGTACATAAACATGTTATGTAAAGATAATATGGCCAACCTTGATTATAAATCCAAGATATAATACAAAACACAAAAATCTTTTTGGTTTAAAGAAAATTTTATGACAAAAAACAAAAAGCACACATTGTACTAAATGATTAAAAATGCAAATGACAGTGTTTAACTAAGTTATAAAAGGTACACAAATAAGAAATATCAATTTCTTAATTAATCATTGAATACATGTACAAACTAGTACATACTCACACAAAATCAGAAATAGCTTAGTACTTATATAACACACTATTCAAGTTTCTCCACAATATCAAGCATGTTCTAAATCAAGAGAGAGATATCATAATTCATGTAATCCTCAAGAAAAATAAAACTAGATACAAAATAAAATAATTTTGTCTTTTTGAAAATTTTCAATGTTTTTGGATTATTAAAAAAAAAATTAAACAAAACAACCTAAGAAAATAAAACAACCAAAACTAAAAGAAAACATGTCCATAATTAATTGAAAGAATTAAATCAAGGACAAGTAAACAACACTCACCTTAGCGAGTCTTTTCTCACCCATATAGCACGCGTCTTTGGCTTTGTAGGTGAAAATCCATGAGAACCAAAGTGTATTTGAGAAATTACGTCAATCTTATGAGAAAGACTGAAATCCTGCAAATTCCTTTCATAAGCCAACAAGCTTAAATTTTTCAAAAAAAATATGAAATAATTTGTATGGACTTATGGTAGGAGAAATATTATCACATATCTTAGATTGAAATACAGAAATTTTAAATTTTAATTTATGACAATTAGGATGAATGTGACCAGAGACACCACAAAAATGACAAACAGGAACAAATTTAGAAACATCAGTATTCCTAATAACAAATCTAGTCTCAGATTTTGGTTTTTGCCTCAACAAAGAACAATTTGTTCTAATATGACCAACAACACCACAAAGGTGACAAGTAGGCACAAAAACATATTTATTATGCTCTCTAACAATAGGTTTAGATTTAGGTTTAGAAACTTCAGAATCTACATAAGAACTTTTACCTTTGTCTAACCTAGCAAAATAAGCATTTTCTTTATTATTCCTCTTGAAAGGAAGGATATAAACTTTCTCAATTTTAGGCTTAAGATAAATGGAAACACTTCTATTATCAACAACAGACTTGGTACTAGTCAAATTTTCAATTTTAACTTTAGATTCATTAAACTCTTGCTCCAAGCTTTTCATCTTCTCATCTTGAAAGGAAATTTGATTTCTCAAAAATTTATTCTTTTTATTAGATTTATCTAATTTAACAATTAATTCCTCTTTTTCAAAATTAGCCAATTTTAACTCTTCCTTGAATTTCTTAGCAATTTTCATAGATTTCAATAATTCCTTACAAAGAGTTTCACAGGCATCCATAAGGTCAACAGAAACAACGGTGTCCTTTTTATTCAAATTATCACAAATATGAGTAGAAAGACACTTCAAATTATCCATAATCACAGGGATCAAAGATCAACTCTTAGATCAAAAGATCTAACACAAGAGCTACCCGCTCTGATACCACTTATATGTTTTTAGACCCCTGTAAACTAGATTGTTTAACATAATTAATTAACCAAGTGAATACTTAAGTTTATTATTCAGATCTAGGTTAAAATGATAACAATCATATCATGTAAAGTAGCAGAAAATATAAAAAAACACAATGATATAATGACCTAGGAAAACCAAACCGGTAAAAAACTTGGGGAGGATTTAACATAGCTATCCTTAAGGTAAAAAACAAATCTACTATGAAAGAATTGAATTTTGTACAATAGAACTTAGACCACTAATATTCTATTGCTATCTCGAGTAGAAAACTTACTACCACGACCCCATGATAGCTCCGAGTCTATTGCTAACATTCTATTGCTCACATTCTATTACTAACATTCTATTGCTTTCCTTGGCCTTTGCAACAACACAAGCTCACCTGCTTGTGACTTTAAGACTCCATTTAAAGGTTTTGGATCTCCTTAAACGTTGATCTTGTATGCAGTAACTTTTACAACACCGGATCTTGAGATTCTTTAAGGAATAACACCGGTAGAAGACATGAGAGAGCTTTTGGGTACAAAACCCTAGATCTAAAAAAGAGGCACAAGATGTACTTTAATCTCTCTAAAAAACTCTGAAAACTCTCTCTAGGGTTAGCTTATAATGTCCTTTAAATATTGGAAAAAACGGCTCACGATTTGGGCTTCAAACGGTCAAGTTATGGGCTTTTTACATTTGCTGATATGGGATTTTTGATTGATCGAGTAACAATCGAACCATTTAGAACTCCTAACATATAGAACTCTCTATGAGTTCTATATGTACCAAGAAATTTTATGTAGAAATTCTTCAAAGCAAGTATATTGAATAAAACGCATGAGTATGAAATGAAATAATTTTCAAAAAACACTTGTTTTAAACACAGATTTCCCAATAAAAATTTTGCAATCAATTATCCTTAAATTCTAAAATTTCAAACATATTTTGCATAAAAATCAAGGAATTCTTCAACCTTGGTTGACCAAACCAAAATCACTCACAATAACATGTACAAAGTTTAGCAAGGGGTAACTTGTGTAGTATGTGCAACTTGCAAAAGCTTGATATACATGTGAGGTGACATGTGAATAGAAATCAAGCAAAATTTCTACAAAATTCATCACATAGAATTCAAAAAAGACTAACACTTAAAGAGTTACATCATATAACTCCCACATCTCCTAGAAAACAAGTTTACAATCATGTAAGTTTCTTGATTTTCCTTAAAATGTATACACCGGTTTTATTTGATTAGAAATTTATTAATAATAGCCGGGATAATGTACACATCAATTTAATTTGATTTAAAGTTATTATAACCCAATAATGTATACACCAAATTTAGCATTTAAACCGAGGCTACATCTTATGTTCTTTTTGTGCATGTGCTACACTTTTTTGAGCACAAAATCTTACGATATGCACTAAGGTGTTCATGATCGGCTAGTAAATAGTGGTGAGATGGTTATTTATGCCTTTCTCAATAAGTTCAAGTCCGACAATCAAAGGCATGTGACTTCAAGATCAAGATCATGTGATCAAAAACTATAAACATCTTCTCACACAATATGCAATACAAAGTTTCAACTAATAAAATGCAATAAGTAAACTCATCCAACCTAAACAAAGTACATAAACATGTTATGTAAAAATAAATTGGCCAACATTGATTTCAAATCCAAGAAAAATAATGCAAAAACACATTTTGCTTCCCTTTTTCCTTTTTTTTTTTTTTATTGAAAAGAAATAACAAAAACAACCTAGAATGAAATGCATGAATGTTATACAATGTGAATCCTAGAAAAGCAAAGAAAGCAAAAAAAAAAAAAAAAAAAAAAAAGGAATGGTCGCAAAGAGTAGAATGATAAAGCACAAAGACCATATTAGAAAGACTCAATTAGATTGAGCCTTTTGCATCCAAAAATTTTTAAATGCAACTCTAGCATTGGAGTTGTTCTTCAAATTAGAATTCTTAGCAACTCCAAGATTGGAATAAAGGTTTAAAGCCTTTACCAACTTACCAATAAGTACCATAGGATCTTGTGCTTGAGGCACAAGTACTTTTGGTTTATTTGCTCACTTAGCAGCTTACAACTTGAAATAATTTGAATGAATGTGCCCAGACTTTTCACAAAAATGACAAATCCATACAAGTCTATCATGCAACTTGCCCTTAGGAGGGTTAGAAGTCTTAGGTTTGGAATTTTTAAGATCAATCCTAATCTTCCTAGGAGGTGTAACTTCTACAGGTTTGACAACCTCACTTACAAGGGGCTCAGAAGAAGGAACAAAGTTTGTGGAACAAGGTTCAGGCACAGAGATGCTTTCTACAAAACCTAAGCAAGTTTTGTCAGAATGAGACTTTTGAACACTCAACATATGATCAAGTTTGGAACTAGCATACCTATTTGTTTGTCCTCTAGCAACAGATAATTCAAGTTCCAAATTCTTAACTTTATCAAGCAAAAGCATGTTCTCAGTCTTCACATTATTTAACAATTCATTAGCATCAAACAGTTTCACAAGCAAATTTTTCTTATCAAGTTCAAGAGATGCAATTTTCTTTAAGCCTAAATCAACACTCATAGCATCCTTTGCAGCAACTTTGCAAAGCTTATTGTAGGCTTCTTGTAAATCTGCATCCTCAGAGAGTTCCCATAAGAAAAGTTCTCTTCAACAACAACACTTTCATCAACTACATTAATAGCTGTGAAAGCAATGAAGTTTCCATCCTCATCACTTCGAAACTCATTGTCAGAAACTTCATCATCACTAAGGGTTACAACCATATCCTTACCCTTAGACCTCAAGAATGTAGGACATTCTGATTTCACATGACCATACCCTTGACAACCAAAACATTGTGACCTATTGAATTATTAGAAGGTTGACCTACTTTCTCTTTAGGTTTTTCAGTGTTATTCACCTTAGTGGGATCATTCCTCCTAAAATTTCTAGGTTCAGTTTTGTTTTTACCTCTTGCCCATCTATTGTTGTTCATAAGAAAGTTTCTAAAGTTCTTGGCAAGATTGGCAATCTCTGTAGTAAAGAGCTCATCATCAAATTCATTCATATCAACATCATCAACAGACTTAAGAGCCATTGATTTGGATTTGTTTGTCTTAGGTAGGTCCAACTCATAGAACTGAAGAGATCTTACAAGTTCATCAACAGGGATGGAGTCCACATCCTTACTTTCAATGATGGCAGTCACTTTGGGTCTAAAGTCCTCAATCAAAGATCTAAGAATCTTCCTAACAATTTTAGGTTGATCATAGATTGCACCCAAATTATAAGAAAAATTAACAATATCATTAAGGTTAGCATAGAATTCATCAAAACTTTCATCATCAAACATTCTAATGCTTTCAAATCTAATTGTTAACTACTACAACTTATTGATCTTAATTGCATTTGTGCCTTCATGAACAGTTTGGAGAATATTCCATGCAGTATGAGCAACCTCAACATTAGAGTTTCTCTTGAATTCCTCCATAGAAACGGCATTAAAAATAGTATTTATAGTTTTGCTATTAAAAGCGGCTGCTTTTTTCTGAGAAGTTTGCCACTCACTAACAGGAGTAATGAGCTTCTCCTATCCATATTCAACGGAATTCCAAACTCTCTCATCAATAGATTTCAGGAACACTTTCATCCTTACTTTCTAATAAGCATAATTATTCCTATCAAAGTGAGATGGGATCACAAGAGAGTGACCCTATTCCATGACAACAAGGGTTATGGATCAACTCTTAGATCAAAGGATCTAAACACTAGAGCTAACCTGCTTTGATGCCAATTGTACGATTTTAGACCCCTTAAAACACAACCAGATTAACCTAGTTAATTAGCCAAGTAATTACTTAGTCAAATTATCAGATCTAGGTTAACACAAATTTATCATATCATTGTAAAGTGCGGAAAATAAATAATACAACCATATGATAACCCAGTAAAGCCAAACCGGTAAAAAAACCTGGGGATGATTTAACCTAAACATAAAACCCGGCTAGGGTTTTCCTTTTTATACTTAAGGCAAAACATAAAATCCTACACGTCAAACGGGCTTGGGCTGAGTTGGAAAATCCTGTATAAAAACAATCTGCACGAGTTTCGATCGATCGAGTCTAATTTTCGATCGATCGAGCTAGGCAGATTTACACAGTAAATCTTGCAGTACACTCGATTCCAACTTTAAACATAAACATACTTTGAGCAAGTCTAAAACAAGACTTAAAAGTTTTGATTATGGTTTGCCAACATTACGAAATGAAGTTCTATTACATTTAAACCTAAAGTCTTAGAACCCAACAGAATCCTGTGTACCAACTTTGCATGTGAGATTTGGAACTAGTTCCTACGATGATCCTATGGAGGTGCTGACCAGGATGAGGCAAACTTCAACTGTGGCCTTGTATAAGGCAGAATTTGAAGCTGTGTCTAATAGAGTCAAAGGGCTTTCTCCTTTACATAAGCTTAACTGCTTCTTGAGTGCTTTAAGGGATGAAATAAGGTTACCTGTAAGAATGCTTAATCCTCAGTCCTTGAATGAAGCTTTTGGATTAGCCAAGATTCAAGAAGAATATGTGTGAGCAGTAGGAAGAGCATAAGGAGTCATCAAGAATTAGGTTACACTTTAATTCTTGGTTTACCTAAGAGTAATGCAGTGTTAGATATTAAACCAAAAATACCAGTTAATAGAATTACTCTTGCTCAAATGGATGAAAGGAGAAAGAAAGGGTTATGTTATAACTGTGATGAGAAATGGAGGCCTTGGCATAAGTGTAAAAATGTTAAATTGTTTCTTTTAGAGGGGATTGATATAATACCAAGATTGCAATCTGGAGTGCAAATTATTGAGGTGAATGAAGAAGTGGGCAGTGATTTTAATAAACAAATTGAACAAGAAGAAGATTTGGGAATTACATTGTATGCTTTAACTGGGACTCCTACACCAGGCACTGTGAGGGTTAGAGGCAAGATTAATGGCAGTGGGTTAGTGATATTGGTTGACACAGGTAGTACTCATAATTTTGTGGATGTATTAGTGGTCTCTAGTTTACAGTTAAAGGTTGATGTTTCAAGAATTTTGGAAGTTAAGGTGGCTAATGGTACTGTGGTGAGAACTCAAGGTTTTTGTAGTAGTGTACCAGTGTGTGTTCAAGGAGTGGAATTTTGTGTTCAATTTCATGTTTTGGCAATTAGGAGGTTGTGATGCTATGTTGGGCACTTAGTGGTTGAGTACCTTGGGTGTAATACACTGGAATTTTTAGTTGTTAACTATGAAATTCCACTATAAGGATCAACAGGTCTTGTTGCAGGGTTTAAGTCCCTCTTCAGGCACTTCCTTCATGGATTGTAATCAGTTGCTTAAGGGATCTGTAAGGAAGAGTTTACTACTTCAAATTACTCCTGCAGCTGATGTGATGTTAGAAGATAGTGTACTTGCAGAAGTGGAGTTGTTATTGCAGGAATTTAGAGAGATTTTTGAGACTCCTACTGGTTTACCACCTGTGAGGGGTCATGAACACCAGATTACTCTCATGGAGGGCTCTCAACTAGTCTGCCAGAGACCCTATAGATACCCTTTCTATCAAAAGAATGAAATTGAGAAGATTGTGAGAGAGTTGTTGTCTGTTGGGTCAATTAGAAATAGCACCAGTCCTTTTGCTTCACTTGTCTTGTTAGTAAAGAAGGCAGATGGGTCTTGGAGGATGTGCATTGACTATAGAGCATTGAACAACATCACTGTGAAGGATAAGTTTCCAATTCCAGTCATTGATGAGCTGTTAGATGAGTTGAATGGAGCAACTGTCTTTTCCAAGCTTGATTTAAGATCAAGATACCATCAAATCAGGATGAAGGAGGAGGATGTGCCTAAAATAGCCTGCAGAACACATGAGGGGCATTATAAGTTCTTGGTAATGCCATTTGGCTTAACTAATGCCCCTCAACCTTCCAATCCTTTATGAACTAGGTTTTTAAGCCTTATCTCAGAAAATTCGTTTTAGTTTTTATTTATTTATGATATCTTGGTTTATAGCACTTCTTTATCTAAGCATGTGACCAATTTGAGATCTGTTTTAGAGGTTTTGGCCTTAAATAAATTATATGCTAAAAGGTCCAAATGTAAATTTGCTTGTAATGAAGTGGAGTACCTAGGGCATGTCATCACTGGTGCTGGGGTTCACACTGACCCTAAGAAGACTGTTGCCATGCAGCAGTGGTCTACTCATACTGATCTTAAGTCCTTGAGAGGGTTTTTGGGGCTCACAGGTTACTTTAGAAAATTTGTTAAGGGATATGGATAGATTGCTGCTCCCTTAACTACACTATTGAAGAAGGATGCATTTTCTTGGTCTAAGGAGGCTGAGCAAGCTTTCCAGAAATTGAAGGCTGCCATGGTTCAACCACCTGCGCTAGCCTTTCCAAATTTTGATAAGCCATTTGTCATAGTGTGTGATGCCTTGGGCAAAGGGCTAGGAGCAGTTTTGATGCAGCAAGGCAAGCCTGTTGCCTTTCATAGCCAAGCCCTCAAAGGTAGGAATTTGACCCTGTCTACCTATGAAAGGGAGTTATTAGCCCTGGTTACTGCTATCAAAAGGTGGAGAGCTTACTTGGTTGGTGGACCTTTCATTGTTAGAACTGATCAACAAAGTCTTAAGTACCTATTAGAGCAGAAAATTGGTACTCCTACTCAACAGAAGTGATTTGCCAAATTATTAGTATATGCATTTGTAGTTCAATATAAAAATGGTAAGGATAACCTTGTGGCTGATGCATTGTCTAGAAAAGTTGAAACTGAGGATGATTTGGCTACTGCTGTGTTGTCTAGTAAGGCTGAATATGCTAATCTTACTTATGAGGATGATTTAGACTCTCAAGAGGGAGTTTTGTGTATACTTTCCTTTCCTTCCCTAGCTTGGTTAATTGATCTCAAAACAAGCTATGCCATGGATTAGTAGGTGCAGGGTATTTTACAAGCCTTAAGTTCAGGGCAGGCTGCTCCTAAGGGTTATTCTCTGCAGAATGGCTTGTTATTGTACAAAGGGAGGATCTACCTAGGCATTTGTGAAGCTTTGAAGACTGCTGTTCTGCACCAGGTTCATGATAGTCCATTAGGAGGTCACTTGGGATTTCTTAAGACCTTGCATAAGGTTAAAAGAGATTTTTATTGGCCTGGGTTGAGGGCAGATGTAAGGAAGTTGGTCAGAGAGTGTGACACTTGTCAAAGATTAAAGTATGAAACTTGTAATCTAGCTGGTCTCCTGCAATCTCTACCAATACCAGAAAAGCCTTAGATGGATGTGAGTATGGATTTTGTTGAAGGACTCCCTAAATCTCAGTTGAAGGATGTGGTGTTAGTGGTGGTAGACAGATTCACTAAATTTGTTCATTTTGTACCCTTGTCACACCCTTATTCTGTAGCGAAAGTAGCTCAACTATATATGCGATATGTCTTTAAATTGTATGGCATGCCTGCCACAATTGTGAGTGACAAGGACCCTGTATTTACATCACACTTTTGGCAAGAGTTGATAAGGCTACAAGGTGTGCAGCTTGCCATGTCTACAGCTTATCACCCCCAAACAGATGGCCAAACTAAGGTAGTCAATAAGAGTTTAGAGCATTACCTAAAGGCTTTTGCAGCGACGGACCACAATCTTGGGTGGAGTGGCTACCCTTAGCTGAATTTTGGTTCAATACCAATTTTCATGTCTCTCTCAAGATGACACCTTTTGAGGCTTTATATGGTTTTGCTCCACCAAGACTCTTGGACTACATTCCTAGCACTACTGAGGTAGACAGTGTGGAGATGCATTTGAGAACCAGACAGCAGCTCATTTCCTTATTGAAGCAGAGCTTGGTGGCAGTTCAAGAGAGAATGAATGTTATTGCTGATAAGCATAGGACCATGAGGGAGTTTGTAGTGGGTGATTAGGTGTACCTCAAGTTGCAGCCATACAAACAGATGTCATTAAGGCAAAAACGTTTGGGGAAGTTATCACCTAGATATTATGGTCCTTTTCAGATATTGCAGAAGGTTGGCAGTGTTTCTTACAAATTGGATTTACCCCTTGAATTAAGACTCCATTCCACCTTCCATGATTCATGTTTAAAGTAGAGGTTGGGTCAACATGTGGTGTCTCTTCCTTCCTTACCCCCTGTGGATTCTGAGGGCATTATCAAACCAAAACCTGTTGTTGTTTTGCAGGAGAGGTCTCATTAGTTGAGGAATAGGACTGTTACTCAAGTCTTAATTTAGTGGCAAGGGGAAGGTATTGAGAATGCTACTTGGGAGAATTTGTACCAGCTACAGCAACAATTTCCTCACCTTGTGGACAAGGTGTTTTAATGGGGCCGGGGGGAGGGGGGGTGAAGAGAAAAGAAAGGGTAAATGTTGCATTGAAAATACACTTGCTTGATTACCACTAGACAACTCATTGGTCTCTTATACAACACCAAAACAACTGTCAATGACCCATCAGTCTCTAACTAACTCTAATACTGCACAGTCCTAACCTAATCTGCTAATGCACCACTCTCATATGGACACTTAGGCACGTTACTACTAACACACTATCACACCTTTACACTATCCAGACTAGTCATAGACTACTGCTACATCAAGCCTTGCATCACAACACTGCATCACACCTTTGCATCACTAGCCTTGCAACACATACTACTGCCATACAACCATCATATTATACAACATAAAAATATGCCTAACAATCCCTCC
>NW_027069972.1:15522-234066 GCF_002906115.3 Quercus suber
TTTGTTTTTTTTTTTTTTTTTTTTTTTTTTTTTTTTTTTTTTTTGTTTTTGTTTCTTTGAGAAAGAATATAAATTTACTTGGTTACCTTTAGGTATTATTAGTGTGGAATGAAAGTCTTCTTCTTGTTAATGAATTTGAAATTTCATGTCAAAGAAGTAATGTTGTATATTTTTTTCCACCAAGGAATAATGTTAGGTTTTATTTATGTTGGCAACCCGAATACAAAACATGTGTTGTAAGTGTCTCTAAAATTTTATTAAAAATCAAAACTGCTGCAAAGTTCTGCAATTCAAAGTGCGAATCTTGAAATTTTGACTCATGCTAGATTGATCGAAATTATAATTTCAACCGATTGAAAACTTAATTTGACCAATTGAAAACCATAGATCAAATAAATTTGCAAGTTTTAAAGTGTTGTCCACCATCCAAGCTACTAGGGTTTTGGGCCACTTATGATCTACACTATAAAAGAGACCATACAAGTCAAAATAAACAAGCAAGAGAAAAGTGCCTCCTATTCTACATCTACATCTAGGGTTTGTGTACCCAAAACTCTCTCATTTAATCATATCTTCTATCGGTGATATTTCTTGAAGAAAATCAAGATCCGATATTGTAGAAGTTCTTGCCTTATACTAGTCATCAAAGATGCTAGAGATCTAAACCTTCAAGGGTGGTTTTGGGATTATGGTTATTTATGAAGAATATGGTTATTTAGTTTGTAAACTTCTATTTGATAGTGGATTTTCTCATCTTGGGATTGATAAAATCAAGTCCTTCCATTTTATTTATTTATTTTATTGTGGAATTAGTTTGTTTTAATGGTTTTCCGAGGTCACTATATCTGTTACCTAGGAAAAAAAATTGAAACAAATTGATGATTGTTTGATTAAATAGGGTTTTCAGAATAAATCTAATAATCAACTTAGCCTTAAAACTGGTTAATTACTATTTTTGACAGGAGTCTAAACCTAATAAATAAGAAGAGGATTCTCATATAAACATAATATTGTAAAAGATTTGATGATTTTGATCCAAGAGTTCTCATGTATAGGAGAAGAATTATAGCAGTGTGTATAAAACCAATTGAGAGAGAAAACTCACATTGGGAGGTAGCACATGAAAAGAAAAAAACATAAGGTTTTTGTAAAACATATATATCAAGGAGAATTTGTGAAGTTCAGATTAGAATAGTGAAGCGAGAAAAGAAAGAAACCTACGTATAAGTGAGAACAAAGAAAACAATGAGTTTCTTTAGTCATGAGATACACAAAAGAGAGGAAAAATTGGGATTTTTTTTTCTAGGAGAGTTGTGTCTATGGAAAGTTGTAATATCCAAACTGAAGATGATATGCATTTGTTTATTTCCTGCTGTATTGATGTGAACTCAAGTTTTAGATATAAAGTTGAGAATATATTGTAATTTATTTTATTATAGTGAATTTATTTGGTGTTAGTCTCATAGTTTTTCTATTCAAGAAGTAATGGGCATTCACATAAATCCTAATATACTTATATGTGGTTTATTTAGTTTCTAATGATTTGAAATATTTAGCTTCATAAAGTTAGAATTCTATTTAGGATGGATTAAAATTATTTGTTGAATTTAATGCATAGGTATAATATTAGACTATGGCCCATTAGAATCCCTTTAAGATTTGTCTGGATGATTTGAAGAGAATGTGAAATTTGGTGAACAAGAAAGGGAATTATGCGAGACTTCTATGTGTGTGTGTGTGAGAGAGAGAGAGAGAGAGAGAGAGAGAGAGAAAATAGAAAACTCACATTGGCAGGTAGCACATTGAAAGAAAAAAAAAAAAAAAAAAAGGTTTTTGTAAAACATATATGTCAAGGAGAATTTGTGAAGTTTAGATTAGAATAGTGAAGCGAGAAAAGAAAGAAACCTACATATAAGTGAGAACAAAGAAAACAATGAGTTTCTTTAGTCATGAGATACACAAAAGAGAGGAAAAATTGGGATTTTTTTTCTAGGAGAGTTGTGTCTATGGAAAGTTGTAATATCCAAACTGAAGATGATGTGCATTTGTTTATTTCCTGCTGTATTGATGTGAACTGATCAAGTTTTCGATATAAAGTTGAGAATATATTGTAATTTATTTTATTATAGTGAATTTATTTGGAGTTAGTCTCATAGTTTTTCTGTTCAAGAAGTAATGGGCTTTCACTTAAGTCCTAATATTCTTATATGTGGTTTATTTAGTTTCTACTGATTTGAAATATATAGCTTCGTAAAGTTAGAATACTATTTAGGATGGATTAAAATTATTTGTTGAATTTAATGCATAGGTATAATATTAGACTATGGCCCATTAGAATCCCTTTAAGATTTGTCTGGATGATTTGAAGAGAATGTGAAATTTGGTGAACAAGAAAGAGAATTATGGGAGACTTCTTTGAGAGAGAGAGAGAGAGAGAGAGAGAGAGAGAGAGTAAAGAAGTTCATATGTTAGAGAGGGAGAATGAAAAAAGGTGAAGGTATTGCCAACAACCAAGATTGAATTAGACAGAAATGTACCATTATGATTGGATTAGGGAAATAAATGAAAGGAGAAAGGACTTCATTGTTTAACTAAAAGTTATAGATTATTATTATTATTATTATTTTTTTTTTGGGAGAAAAATTAATATTCCGTTAGAATTAATAACTATAAAATACGGTGTTATTTTCTTCAGAAAATTTCAAGTTAGTGTTGTTTACTTAAACTTTATGAGAATAACGTAATTTATCCTATAAAATAACCCAAATTATATTAACCTATTGAATATATTAAATCATTATTACAATTAAAATTATGTCAATTGTATTGATGAAAGTGAAAGAGAGTCTTAGGAGACAACCTTCCCAATGTGAACTGTGAAGTGGTGGAGAAAAAATATAGGATCCATGTGAAAATGATTGTACTACTCGTAGTTGATCATATCATTAAATTTTGACAAAAATAGTGACAAATGATGTAGTCCTAAAAGAATTGTGAGTGAAAATGAACCTTAAAAATAAAAATCTAAACTTCATTAAAAATAAAAAATAAAAAAAAAAGAAAAGGAAAAGAGAAACAACCACAGAGTCCTTCTTCCGAGTGTCCTAAACGTAAATTGTGAGGGATGAAACTACACATTAACAATTTGAAAGAAAATGGGCCAGAGAAAGAACACCAAAAGGAAAATGGTTTGAGCTCCAATATGATATAGGCTATATAGGTCCTGTGAAAATTGAAAAGTCATATCCTATCAAAATTTTATTACCTTTTGCCTTGCCTTAATAGCTGGTGCCATCTGTTACTGCCTTAAGGTAGGGTTAGATGGTTCCTTTTTTTCTTTTTTTTTAAGAGAAACAAACTAACTATTAAACACACCCACAATTAATTACATTCTCTCACCAAACTCAAACATATTACTTAACCCAAAGATGGTTTGTAAAATATTTAAGGGTCCAGGTTAACGGGTGCTCTTGAGGCATTTATTAATGGACTCTTTTAAGAAAGTTTTGATATCATTTTTATGAGAAAAATAAATAATTGTAAATAAAAAAAATTTACTTTTTCTTTTTCCATAGTTTTTTTTTTTTTTTTTTTTAAGTTCTTAAATCAATACCATTAGGGCATCTGTTAATTTTTCCCAATACCTAATAATAAATTTTCCCCAATAATTTTTCTGTTCTCTTTCTTCACTCTAGAACATATTTTATCATGTCAATTTATTTAAATCGGTACCATTACGTGCATGTAAATGAAGGTTTTGTCAAAGATTTTCATTATGAGTTCATCTTTCTGTTGGAGCTAGCTAGCTAGCTAGGCCAGTCCCACATTTTTGGAAGGGTCCGATTTTGCTTTCATTAATTATTATTATACATGCTAAATTATACATTATCATATACATTACAATTCAAATTGTGTTTTGAAAACACGAAACATAATTTCAGTTATAATTATGAACTTGTGAAATTGTGTTTAAAAACATCACTTAGCTATGTGTCCCGTACACATAATCTGTAAATATCACCGCTTGCTTGCTTTTTAGTATATTAAATTTTGACCAACTTTTAATATATAAAATTTGGAGGTGAGATTATACTATTTTATTTGGAGATATATTATGCGTAGCATGTACTAGTCACATAGAAATTAAAAGAGGACCATTAAGTTTGGATATAACAAAGGCATGGTACCGTCAAACAATACATAATAAAAGCTATGGTCTAAACTTGTTGCACACAAACTATTTTATAGTTTTACACTCATCACAAAATTTTTTAATCAATTTCGTTTGAGAGTGTGTATAAAACTATTTGTGTAATAAGTACTACTCAAAAACCAATGACAAGCGATAAGGACTAAAAGCAGAACAACAACATATATATTTATATAGACGGTCGGGTTCATTACACACAAATTATTTAATATAATTTTACACAGCCAAAATTTTTTTTTTTTGAAAACATGACTTGAAATCATGATTTTAAAGTTGTGCAACAAGTATAACCCAAAAATATGAGTATTGTTTATTGCACACTTTAATGCACAAACTTTATATCTATACATATTACGTCCTAAAAGCCAGGTTGATTTGTCCAACGGGATATAAACTCAGCGAGTATCTTTGTAGAAGACCCATCTGCACTAAGTGCTTTCTCAGCAGCAATTTTTAGGTTTTTCATATGGCTGTTAACTTTCTTGCCCTCCACTTCGACCATGAGACCCTTTACGACTTTCGTGATTTCCTCTTGGTCCACTAGGCCTTCCTCGTTAGCTTTTGGTCTTAGTGCCGCTCCTTTTTTTTTTTTTAAACATGACAGAGATTCTTAGTTGCACTTTTAGATCCTCAAGAAGTAATATTGCATTTATTATTTGTTCTGCGTAAAGTGGCCATGCAATTAATGATATGCCATGCATGATCCTCTCTAGGAGAAATTATTTGCTCCTCCCGGGTGGAGGAGTGACGTGGTCCTCCTGCTGATGTGGACCAGTTGAAAGCAGCCATGTATTAAATGAAAAGCTGAGTCAGCAAACACCCCTGCCGCAACGTTACTTCAGCCTTTTAAATAACAAAAATACACTTTCCTTCATCCACCTGCTTTAGCCGCTTCACCAAAAGAGGGAAAACCCAAAAATTTCCAAACCGCCCAACTCTCTTCTCTCTCCCTCCCCTGCATCATTGAAGAAATTTTTCTTTGCATGAACAAGGTCTATGAGATTTTGAACTAACTTTGTTCTTGGGTCTAATTTTTTCTAGCTTGTTTCTCTATTTTCCCCTATGACTGAAGTGGTTGCTGGAATCCAATGCTCACCATCGCAACTAACCATGGCTGATCAAGGTATGTTACAAATTCTCATTTCACTCTTCAAAGTCTTATTTTCTTGCTCTGTTCTGTCTCTAGTAGTTTATGACACAGTGCCTTCTACATGTTTGATAAAAAGCCCAAGATAAAAACTTTGCTTGGAATGGTGTTATAACGTTGCTGTCTATGGGCCCTTGTTTTTAACTCTAGATTGCAGGTCTTTTTTTTTAGAATGAGTCTTTAATTGAGACCTTAAGTTCAGTATTATAAAGTTGCTGGGTTCCTCATTTTTTTTTCTTTTTTTGCATTTGATTGTTGCTGTTGCTGAGGCATTTGAATGTTGTGGTGTTTTTAAGCATAGATATTAGAGTCAATGAGGAAGGTGTTGAAGATATTGAAACTTTTCTTGGAATGGTGTTGTTGGATACGTGATAGGAGTGCTCTGGTGAATTGGGTGCTGTTGGTGCGTGGGGTGCTGAAGGCTGGTGCGTGGCGTGCTGATGACTGGGGCGTGGCATGCTGATGACTGGTGCGTGGAGTGCTGATGGGCCAAGGGCTGCTGCATTTGGATCAGAGGGTGCTGCTACCGTGTATATGGGTCTAAGTCATTGTGTTGTTAGTTAAGGGATAGTTGTAATTGGTATTAGCTATTGAGGGATGGGGTGGTTAGTTAGTTAGTAGCAGTTATAGGAAATGCCAATGTATCAATACAATTCTGTTAGGGTCGGGTATAAATGGAATATAACCAATAGCAATTGGTTAGAAATTGTATCAATATAAAAGATTTGAATTAGAAATTGTTATTTATCCTATTGAATATAACCAATAGCAATGAAAAGTATTTTCAATTCAAATGCTGATTATAAGCAATTTTTGTGAACTTATGGTGTGGACAATTAGAATATAACCATTGTAAAACAAAAGACTTGATTTATTGAGAAATATGTTTAAGTACAATGGCTAACAAAAAGAAAGAACATTCCTCTAATTCCCACCAAAGGCTCTTCCTTTTCCTGAGAAAGTTTTACAACTCACTAGCTGCATAGTTACAAGTTTTTTTACACTACATGAAAGGAAATTGATTCAAAGTTTAACATGAGTCGCCTAATATCAACCAAAATTAATCCTGCCTCAACAAAGTAGCTTTTTCCATTTGTCAATGCATTCATTGATTCTTCATCTTGACAGTTCACACATCTAATACAAACATCTCTACTTCATCACATGGTAAATAGTAGCCCAAAATACTCTCTCAAACAAAGCAGCAAACCAAGACACTGCATCTCTACCAACGATAACACCAGCAACAGATGTCCCATCTCCAAGATTGTCATTTAGTGTATCCTCATTGGTCCAATTTGTATGCTCCTAAATACAATTTCAAATGTTAGTAATCAAAAATAATAAAGCCTCTTTTAGAAACACATTAAAGTTTCAAGCAGAAAACAAAAATGAAACACTAAAGAACAAAATGTAGAAGCACAATAATACTCCAACACTAAGACTCCTTTTTCATCCCTTTGACACAAGTTGGGAGTGATACCCTCCTCCCTTTGTCAATTTGAGGGGGGAGTTATAGCGCAAAGCAATCAATGCAACAGTCACGTATTGATAAGAATCACCTTATCCCTATCCAAATAAGAAGAAATAGGGGATTGAAGGAAGAATGGAACAGTGAGAGATTAGAGAGAAAAGAATAGAGATTAAGAAGAAGAAGAAAAGACAAAGGAATTGCATTAAATTTCTCATTGATACCCTCATCTAGAACCTACATTCCATTCATACCCGACCCTAACAGAATTGTATTGATACATATGCATTTCCTATAACTGTTACTAACTAACTAACCACCCCATCCCTCAATAGCTAATACAAATTACAACTATCCCTTAACTAACAACACAATGACTTAGACCCATATACACGGTAGCAGCACCCTCTGATCCAAATGCAGCAGCCCTTGGCCCATCAGCACTCCACGCACCAGTCATCAGCATGCCATGCCCCAGTCATCAGCACGCCACGCACCAACAGCACCCAATTCACCAGAGCACTCCTATCACGTACCCAACAACACCATTCCAAGAAAAGTTTCAATATCTTCAACACCTTCCTCATTGACTCTAATATCTATGATTAAAAACACCACAATATTCAAATGCGTCAACAACAGCAACAATCAAATGCAAAAAAAGAAAAGAAAAGAAAAAAGATGAGGAACCCAGCAACTTTATAATACTGAACTTAAGGTCTCAATTAAAGACTCATTCTAAAAAAAAAAAGACCTGCAATCTAGAGTTAAAAACAAGGGCCCATAGACAGCAACATTATAACACCATTCCAAGCAAAGTTTTTATCTTGGGCTTTTTATCAAACATGCAGAAGGCACTGTATTATAAACTACATAGAGGTAGAACAAAGCAAGAAAATAAGACTTTGAAGAGTGAAATGAGACTTTGTAACATACCTTGATCAGCCATGGTTAGTTGCGATGGTGAGCATTGGATTCCAGCAACCACTTCAGTCATAGGGGAAAAGAGAGAAACAAGCTAGAAAAAGTTAGACCCAAGAACAAAGTTAGTTCAAAATCTCATAGAGCTTGGTCATGCAAAGAAAAATTTCTTCAATGATGCAAGGGAGGGAGAGAGAAGAGAGCTGGGTGGTTTGGAAATTTTTGGGTTTTCCCTCTTTTGGTGAAGCGGCTAAAGCAGGTGGATGAAGGAAAGTGTATTTTTGTTATTTAAAAGGCTGAAGTAACGTTGCAGCAGGGGTGTTTGCTGACTCAGCTTTTCATTTATACATGGCTGCTTTCCATTGGTCCATATCAGCAGGAGGACCACGTCACTCCTCCACCCGGGAGGAGCAAATAATTTCTCCCTCTCTAGGGTCAAATTCCAACCTCAATGAGTTAAGAACCCACCAGTATAGCCATGGCTAAGCACTTGGGCTTGTGGTGCCCAAGAGGGCACCACTAGACCTTGCCCTTTAGTCCTTTCTACGAACCCTTTTGGTAAGAAAGCAAGTGGGTTGTTGTCAAGGGTTTGGTCTTTAAGGTATGCAACATCATGCTTATTATTCGGGCTTCTTAAAACCCATAAGAACTTATGCCCACTCAATTCCAATCCAAGGGCTAGCTCATTGGTTTGCTCATAAGAGAGGGTACCATCACTGCTAAAACAAACAAATAAAACCGATGAAGCCAAGTTCGTCAGTCACTGTTATCGTCCAGACAGAACCGTGCGTTCTTATAAGAAATAAGGTGCGAGTTGGATAGGTCACCAGCGTGGTGCCAGCTAATGAACCTTAGATGATTGGAGAAATGGTAATTGAATATATGGAATGAAATATGTGTTTTTGTGTACCTTTGCTCTAGGTCTGACCTCCTTTATTTTCGCTTTTACCTTTCTAGCCGTTGGAGGCCTTCATTTGTGGCTTAATTGCTTGTTTGAGTAATGTATCTGGTGATTAATGCGGTGCTTATGGGGACTTTTGAGCTGTTATGCTCCTTGCTTCGTCTGACCATAGCGACTCTTGCATTGAATGCCTTCTTTATGGTGTTTTGGTCATCCATTACCGTGTTTAGATGAGCAAGACTTCTCGACTGTTCAGGCCACGGGGGGACTTGCATGAACTCCACCTGTTCTAACTCTTCAACCAATCATTTTGTTAGCTTTAGGTATCTTTGCATTCTTTGTTCATTCGCTTCATAATCTCCTTTAATCTGTCCTATTACCAATTTGATGTCACTCTTCAAGAGCAAATTTTTGGCTCCCTTGGTTTTTACCATCTTGAGCCCTGTCAAAATAGTCTCATACTCTGATTCATTGTTGGTGGCGGGGAACTGGAGTTGGATTGCATATCTCAAAGTGTCTCCTTCTAGGGAAGTGATGACGACTCCAACTCTGCCCATATTCTTCACCGACGACCTATCCGTCTATATCATCCATAACTCCGACGTGTTTGCTGCGCTCTCTTTTGGCAAGGTAAATTCAACAATAAAACCAGCTAATACTTGGGATTTTATGGCTGTTCGAGGTTTGTACTTGATGTCAAACTGGCTCAACTCAATTACTCACTGTACCATTCAACCTGCTGCTTCTGGTTTGCTCATCGCCTTTTTGATTGGTTAGTTCGCCATGACAAGGATTGGGTTTGCTTGGAAATAAGGACACAACTTTTGAGAGGAGATGATCAGAGTGAAGGTGATCTTCTCAATGCATGGGTATTTTGCCTCTGCCCCCTAGAAGGCTTGGTTGACGTAGTATACTGGGCGCTAGATTTTTGAGTCTTCCTGAATCATGTTGCACTCATCGTGGTAGCGGAAATTGCAAGATATAGGAATAAGTCTTCGCCTTCTTTGGATGGACTTAAAAGTTGTGGGTTGCTCAAGTAGCGGTTTAGCTCCTAGAATGCAGTCTCACATTCATTGATCCACACAAAGGCTTGTTTGAGGGTATTGAAAAAAGGTAGGCATTTGTTCGTTGCCTTAGAGACAAAGCTATTGAAGGCTGCCACTCTTCCTATCAATTTCTATACCTCCTTGAAATTCCTAGCTAACAACATCTCCATGGCTTTTACCTTCTCAGGATTAGCCTTTATCCCTCGTTATGATACCATGAAGCCGAGGAATTTCATTGAGGAGACCCTAAATGCACATTTTGCTGGTTTTAACCTCAATTTATATTGCCTTAGTGTTTCGAAAGTTTCTTTGAGGTTGTCCAAGTGGATCTCCACCTCTTTACTCTTGACGAGCATATCGTCTACATAAACCTCCATATTCCTCACTATCTACTTGTTGAACATTTGGTTCACCAACCTTTGATAGGTAGCTTCTGCGTTCTTTAACCCAATGGCATGACTCTATAATAATAGAGTCCTTGGCTAGCGATGAATGTTGTTTTCTCCTGATCTTCTTCTAAAATTTGGATATGATTATATCCTGAGAATGCATCCATTAACGTCATGAGCTTATGTCTCACTGTTGAATTAATAAGTTGGTCAATCTGTGATAACAGGAAGCTATCTTCTAGGCAGGCATTGCTTAGATCTGTAAAATTTACACACATTCTCCATTTCCTGTTCACCTTTTTTCACCATGACGACGTTGGCTGACCATTCTAGGTAGTAGACTTTCCGAATAAACTTGGCGGCCAGGAGCTTGTCTACCTCATCCATAATGGCTCTGTTTTGTTTGGGTGCGAAGACTCTTCTTTTTTATTGGACGAGTTTCTTCTCAAGGTCCACATTTAGCCGGTGTTGAATGACATCTTTATATATGCCAGGCATGTCCTCATGGCTCTAGGCAAAGACGTCTAAACTTTTCTTCAGGAACTCCACTATCTTTCCTTTTGTTGAAGGATCAAGGTTTGCCCCCACATTTGTTATCTTCGTTGATTCTCCATCTATTAGGTCGACTGTCTCCAGTGCTTCCACCACTTACGGACTCCTTTTTTCGATCATTCACATATGGTTTTCCTTCAACGCTAATACTGCTTGTAACACTCATAAGCCAGAATCTGGTCCCATTTTATCACTCTTACCCCATTTTCTGTAGGGAATTTTACTTTTCAGTAATACGTCAATGTCGTTGCTTTCCATCGGTTGAGTGTTGGTCGTCCAATGATGACGTTGTAGGATGAAGGACAGTCAACCACCAAAAAGTTGAGTTACCTATTTATCTATTGCGGGTATGAGCCATCTGTGACTGTCAAGGTCACTATTCCCTTCAAGTACACCCTATCTCCACTAAAACTAATGAGAGGAGACTCAAATGGACGGAGTCTCTTTAGGTCTACTTTCAACTATTGAAAGGCGAAAAGGTAAATAATGTTAGCAGAACTCCCATTGTCTATCAAGATTCTTCTAGTGTTGAACCCTTCTATCATGAGCATGATGACCAGCGGGTCATCATATGGCTATTTCACCCCTCTAGCATCCTCTTCCAAGAAGACCATATCCGTGGCTTCTCTTTTCTTGTATTTCAACGGTGGCATCATATGGACACTATTAACTTGTCTTTGTTGTGACTTCTTAAGGGACCTAAAAGACCCTCTTGTTGTTGGACCTCAATTAATCATCCTTATTCCTCCTATAGCACTCTTTGGTCGTTCTTGTAGCTTGTCTTCGTCCTTAGGCTTGTCTTCCAATCTAGCTTGATGCTCTTGTTTTGTCATCCATATGTGTCTTTCTTGACAAACTTTTGCAACTTTCCTTTCTGGATTAACTCTTCTATCTGTTCTTTGAGGTCTCTGCATTCGTCTATGTAATGTCTGTGATCTCAGTGGAAACGGTTGTACTTATTCTTATTCCGAGCATTGGGCGAACAATTTAATGGTTTCAGCCACCTATGCTGATGGACGTCCTGAATCTGCATTAAGATTTGGTCAATAGGCATTTCCAAGGGTGTGAAATTTACCATTTTACAGGTCTTATCATCCTTTCTCTTGTTCCTGTCATGGCTAGACGAATGGTCTTTCCTTTCCCTCTTTTGCTCTTTGAGGTTGTCTGGAGCACCTGTCTTGCTTGTTCAAGTTCCCCTACCTCTATCGTGTCAAGAGCTTCTTCTGCATTCATATACTTCTAAGCCTTTATTAGCAACTCCGTCATTGATTTTGGTAGACTTTTTGCGAGTGCCACCACAAACTCTTTGGACTTTAGCCCGGCCTTGAACGTCGTCAACTATAACTTGTCGTTGGTTTCATCCACTTTTAGCACTTCTCTATTAAACCGCTTCACATATCAGCGACTCCCCTTCTCCTTATTTGGCCGTCAGCAAATGATCCACAAACCTTTTCTAGCACTGTCTACCCATGAAGTGGTGCATGAACAAGTTGTTCAGTTGGTCAAAATTGTCTATAGAGGATTATGCCAGCTTACTAAACCATGCTCGTGCTGCTCCCTTTAGTATTGTCGGGAAGGATAGGCATACTATCTCATCCAGGGTCTGTTGTAGGCTCAAGGTTATCTTGAAGGTGGTTATGTGATCCAACGGGTCATTCAACCCATCATATGATTCAAGCTGCAGGAGACGGAACTTTGGTGGCAAGGGGCACTCTAGGACCTTCGACGTGAATGGTGAGTCAGTCCTTTTTACCATCCCATCCAAATTTTTTGCCGTTTTCCCCTTCATAGCATCTTTAAACTCGTCCATTTCCCTTATCATGCTCCTTAAGAGGTCATTGCTAGCTTCATCAGACTAATCGGTTCTTCTCGAGCCGTCTCTTCCCTAGCTACCTGTGTCTTGAGCTTCATCTTCATTCCTGTTCTCGATCCTCCTCAGTGAACGGTTTTCTTCCTGTTGCAATCGTTGTTTCATTTCTTGATTTTGTTTTGTGAGTTATTCCACATTGGCTGTAAAGGCTTGGATTTGCAAGGCCAAGGCAGCTGACTCTTGTTGTGCACTGGATTCCATCTGGATGCTAACAATGGTAAGGCAACGTCTTCTGACCTTAAGGTTAGAAAGAAGATCCGTACAAATGGCACCAAATTGATGAAGCCAAGTTCGTCAGTTGCCGTGATTGTCTAGCAGAGCCGTGTGTTTCGGTAAGAAATAAGGAGCGAGTCGGATAGGTCACTGGCGTGGTGCTAGCCAATGAACCTCCGATGACACGATTGGAGAAAATGGTATCTGAATATCTGGAATGATATATGTGTTTTTGTTTACCTTTGCTCTAGGTTTGGCCTCCTTTATATATGCTTTTACCTTTCTAGCCATTGGAGGCCTTCAATGGTGCTTTATTGCTTGTTTGAGTAACATATTTGGTGATAAATGTGGTGTTTATAGGGACTTCTGAGTTATTATGCCCCTTGCTTCGTTTGACCGTAACGGCTCTTGCATTGAATGTGTTTTTTATGGCGTTTTGGTCGTCCTCCATTACCATGTTTAGACGAGAAAGATTTCTTAACTCATAAAAAATAAAGCCATGTGGCTGATTGTCCAACCATCTTAAGTAGTCTGACCCTTGAACCTGATTGCTTGAAGTTGAACCAGTTTGAACGATGGGTCCAATTGGATAAAGTGAGATTTTTATCTTCTTCTAACAATGCTTTTATATATAGCACTTTCTTCCAAATCCATGAAAGTATTAAGGATAATACCCTCATCTAATCGCAACTCATTTTCACTTTGTAAAACTCACTTGTTCGATCTTGAATTGATTCTGGAAGATCTCTACCGTGAATAGGTATGCACCCTTGGAGTTTCAATGGTTCCGTAGGTCATTATGCTCGCATGAAACTGTCTCATCTAGCTTTGGCAAATGCAAAAGCAATGATAAAGATATCAATGACCAAAGATATTTGACATGAAATAAACGTAAGGTGGGGGATGTGTTGGTGCAAACACAATAATAATGGAAAATAACACAAAGAGAAACCGAATAATGCTTCTGAATATTATTAATTTAAAGAGAAAAATTACACAACACTATTTGGATTGAGGCACGACACTCGCTCTCTTTAAGGAGATTCAAGCCCTTGATTGGCTAAACTTTGTAACCGCTGTAGACCTTCTTTGACTTGTCTCTCCCAAGATACAATAGCCCAACAAGTGTCGTATGGCTAGAACAACCTATGCACAAAGTGTTCAAGCCTAAAGCTCCCCCAGAAAGAACACCCTTCCTTGCCAAGAACCTCTTTATTTTTTTTAGTGTATAT
The DNA here is from genome assembly GCF_002906115.3 of Quercus suber. NCBI lineage: Eukaryota > Viridiplantae > Streptophyta > Magnoliopsida > Fagales > Fagaceae > Quercus > Quercus suber. The sequence continues at coordinate 29,475 of NW_027069972.1, forward strand.
TGCAATCATTTGGATTGGGTTTGAATGAGTCTATTTATAGGCTCAATGGGCCTCACGAAATTACTACCCAAATTAATCTGATTAATTAGGTCCATTATTCTGACGTAACGAGTGTTACAAGATTAATTGCTGAATATTAATCTGATGGGCTGGAGTTACACAAGTAATGGTGAGATAATGAGTTTTTGAAGAATAAAAAGGCCTAAACGGATAGTCCATTTAGTGGGTTAATGACTCTTCATTTTCTATAATAAAAATGGAGTATTAATTCGGGCCATTTACTCACCAACAAATATGGTAATTATTTTGAATGGGCTGTCAAGTAGGAGGATCCAAGAGGTTGATTCATTTCCATTTTTGACACCTCCACCATTCACTTTCCCCTTGTGCACGTATTTAACCCAATATCTGAGTAAATTCATATTAGCCCATTAATCACTACAATTAAAAAGAATAAAATAGTCTTTCTCCTTTTCATTGTTTAATCATTTTAATTAATTAATATTAAAATGCTCCAACAATCCCCCACTCATTTTAATATTAAATTTTTTTTAGTTAAAGAGAGATTACCAGGCAAAGACAGATCACTATGCATCATGAAGGTGTGCTTTGCAGTGAACCTTCACTTAGTAAAACAACGATCTCCACTCTAGAGTTGTAGTGGTCTTCAACTTGAACTAGGGCTGCTTTAGGGAAATTAAGCATCACTGCTTACACATAACAACCCAGGTGTTGACATGAGCTTTTATAACTAGCACTTTTCGGCCGTGTGCTGATCCTAGTTTCATGAGTGTATTTGAGATTAAGTCCAAATCTCACAGAGAGTAGCCCCATCTCCACACTCACATAGGTGAAATTTTGTCAAGGGTGCTCCTGTAATTCTAACACCCCACTCATACGAATTACAAATTTCATCAAGAGTTATTTTACTCAACCTTTCCACATTACGTGATAAATGCATTTATATCATAGGGATGAACAATTAAAAAATTATTTACAAAATAAATAATTGAAGAAATAAAAAGTGCATTTCCTACAACCATTGTATGATTCGTTTTTCCTATTGAACCAAATTCTCAGGATCTTTGGTCTTTTGGTTGGGTATTCTCATACATGGCTCATGAATCTATGGACTTTAGTCTCATCCCCCTCGATGTATTCCAGACCCTATCTTTTGCCAAGGCCTTGGTAAATGGATCTGCAAGATTATCATTAGATTTAATATAATCCACAGTTATGATGCCACTACTTAAATAAGATCGCACAGTACTGTGCTTTCTACTTATAGGTTTGGATTTACTGTTGTAGTAATGGTTTTTAACTCTACCAATTGTGGCAGTGCTATCACAATGAATTAATATAGGTGGAATTGGCTTTTCCCAAAGTGGAATTTCATATAACAAATCTCTAAACCAATTTGCCTCTTCACTAGCTGAAACTAATGCTATTAATTCAGCTTCCATTGTTGAATTAGCAATTATTTTTTGCTTTTTAGATTTCCAACAAATAGCACCACTACCTAAGGTAAAAATATAACCAGTGGTAGAGAGAGAATCACCTGACAAAGTATTCCAATTGGCATCACCAAAAGCTTCAATCATAGCAGGGTACTTTTTATAAAATAAGCCATAGCTTTTGGTATCAATTAAATATCTCATGTCTCGCTTAATAGCTAGTCAATGATCTTTACTAGGCTTACTTGTAAATCTGCTTAGCACTCCCAGTATATGCAATGTCAGGTCTAGTATAATCAGTAGCATAACGTAAACTACCAATGATACTAGCATAATCCTTTTGATTAAAAATCTCATCATCATTATTCACAGGAAATAAATGAACACTAGAATCAAAAGGAGTAGCTACACTTTTGTTATCATGAAAATTATATTTTCTCAATATTTTCTCAACATAATGTGATTGATGAAGAAATATTCCATCACATGTTTTTGTAATTTTCATGCCCAAAATAAAACTAGCCTCACCAAGATCTTTCATATCAAAATGGCTTTTAAGCATATTTTTTGTCTCATTTATAACAGGCATATTTGAGCCAAAAATCAACATATCATCCACATAAAGGCTAATAATAACATGTAAATTATTCCATTATTTAAAATAAATACATTTATCACATTCATTTGATTTATAATCATTCTCAAGCATGCAGGAATCAAACTTTTCATGCCACTGTTTAGGTGCTTGTTTTAAGCCATATAGGGATTTAGTTAGCTTACATATCTTGCTTTCTTGTCCAAGCTCTACAAAGTCTTCAGGTTGATCCATATAAATCTCTTCCTCTAGGTCTCCATTTACAAAAGCAAGTTTTTATATCCATTTGATGAATTTTCAAATAAAAAATTGCAGCAATAGTAATTAACAATTTAATAGATGTAATTCTTGTTACCGGATAAAAAGGATCAAAGAAATCAAGATCAGCTTTTTGTTTAAAGCCTTTTGCAACAAATCTAGCTTTAAACTTATTTATTGATTCATCCGGTTTCAACTTTTTTCTAAGGACCCATTTACAACCTATAGTCATACAACCTAGTGGAAGATCTACTATTTTCCAAGTTTTATTATAAATTAGAGATTCCATCTCATCTTTTACAACCTCTTTCCAAAATATAGCATCAGGTGATGTTAAAGCCTCTTTTAAATTTTGGGGATTTTCCTCAATGTTAAAATCATAATAATCAGGACCCAAATCCTTTTCAACTCTAGCTCTTTTACTCCTTCTAGGTTCAATTTCAAAATTTTCTTGATTTTGTAAATGTGAAGTAGAAGAACTAGGTTGTGACAAAATATTTTCTTCACCCCCACTATTTTTCAAATTAAACGGAAATTTTTCTTCATGAAAAATTGCATCACCAGATTTAAAAATTATTTTGTTTTCAAGATAAAAAAATCTATAGGTTGCACTATTAATCGCATAACCAAGAAAAGCACAAGTAGTAGCTCTTATCAAGGGAGTCAATCTCATACCAGAGGTTGTACCGGTTGGACCAGTGGAACGATATATTTCGGTACCAGTCAATACCGGTGTACCGTTTTGGGTTTACCATTATTTTATATGTGTGTGTGTGTGTGTGTGTGTGTGTGTGTGTGTATTATAATAAATATAAAAGTTTACCATAAAACATTACCTCAATTCATAACAAATTATTTATAGTTTTAGACACAATATAAAAAATAGAAAGCTTAATTGTTCATTGCATACTAAGAAAACAAATAATACTAATAAGTTAATGCAAAGAAGTTACCATTCTGCCCTTACAAAAATTCAAAAATTCCAAAAAAAAAAAAAAAAACTTTTTTCTGTACCGGCTAGTATGGCCGGTATTTAAACCCGTACAAAATGTTAGCGTTTCGATACCGGTAGACATACCAGTACAGTACATACCGACCGGTACAGCTGGTACTGATACGGTATCGACTACATTGGTTCTTATACCTAATTTAGGTATTTTAGGGTTAGTAAGCATTACATAAGCTAGACAACCCCATACTCTCAAATATCTCAAATTTAGCTTATGCCATTTCCATATCTCAAAAGGTGTGGTATGTGACTTTTTATGTGGTACTCTATTTAAAACATGACATGCTGTTAAAATAGCTTCACCCTAAAAATGTAAAGGTGCACTAAATTTAATTAACATGGCATTTGTTAACTCAATTAGAGTTCTATTTTTTCTTTCAGCCACACCATTAGAAGCAGGTGAATATGGTATAGTAGTTTCATGGATAATTTCCAAAAACTGAATAAATGAGTTGAATGCACTTGATTCATACTCGACCGAATTGATTTTCAACTTCTTTTAAAAAATCTTAAAATTTTTCAAAAGCATCAATTTTATTTTTCAACAAATAAATAGTTGTATATTTTGAGAAATCATAAATAAAAGTGATAATATATCTATTTCCCCCATGAGTTAAAATTCCCTCAAGTTCACATAAATCAGAGTGAATTAACTTAAGCAATTCGGTATTTCTTACAACACTTTTATTAGACCTTTTTGTAATCTTAGCTTGACTACAAGTTTCACATTTTTCAAAATCTTTTGACAGTCTTGGAATTAATCCTAAACTACTCATGATTCCCACATATCTACTATTTATATGACATAAACGATCATGCCAAAAATTAATAGAAGAAAGCATATAAACTGAAATGATAGATGCTTTATTATTCTCAACATTCAATTTAAACATTCCATCACAAGCATAACCCTTGCCCACAAATAATCACTTTTTAGTGATTACATAATTATCAGATTCCATAATTTGCTTGAAGTTAGCCTTGTTAAGTAAAAAACTTGACATCAAATTCTTCCTCATGGATGGAGTGTAAAGTACATCTTTCAATGTTAGCACACGTCCAGAAGTGAATTTCAAATCAACCTCACCACTCCCAAGAACCTTGGTTTTGCTAGAGTCACCATGCATAACAGTTTTTTCTTCTTCAGAAGGAGTGTACAACTTGAACCAATTTTTGTCATAGCAGACATGCCTATTAGCACCGGAATCTGCCTATCACCCTTTAACATATTGCACCATATTGATATTTGTAATCATAGCCATTAAAGGCTCTTCAGTTATGTTAGCCTACAGGACAGATTCACGTTTCCGAAATTTGTAAAATCGAGCAATATGCCTACTCTTGCCACAGACAAAACATGATCTATTAAATTGATCTTGTGAAAGGGGTCCTTAGTTCTTATTGTAATTTTTATTTGGACTTCCCCTTCCTTGAGGTTTATTATTATTTTTGATAACTTTTTTTTTGGGCTTCAATTGACCATTTGTAGGAAAATGATTTTTGGGCAAATTATTATTGGCTGAAATAAGGTTTACATTTGTGATGGAATTACCATTGCTCTCTTGTGTCATGTGTGCATCTTGTCCTCTAGCCTTCTCCTCCACACAGATGCGTGTGATCAAAGTCTCCAAGGATGTCTCCTTTTGTTTGTGTTGCAAACTCTTTTTGAACTCTCTCCAAGATTGTGGTAGTTTATCAATTATGACAGCTATCACCAAATTATCTCCAATCTTTATGCCTTCAGGTCTTAATTCTGCCACAATCGTTTGGAAGTCTTGTGCTTGATCCACCACCGATTTTCCATCCACCATTTGGTAACGAAAATATCTACTAGCAGCATACTTCTTTGCACTAGCCTCCATGGTATTATACTTGCTATGTAAAAGTTTCCAAATTTTCTTGGCAAAATTATAAGTTATATCATAATAATCATAAAAATAATCGGCAAGACAATTCAAAAGATAAGAGCGACAATTATAGTTATCTTTTGTATACATATCTATTTTTTTTTTTTTTATGGAGATTGAATTCTTCCTCACTCATTTCATTTGTAGAAACCTTTGATAGATTCTTATCAGTAAAGATGTAGGCGACTTTGAGAAGACTCAAGTAGAAGAGGATCTTTCTTTTTCACCTCTTGTAGTGGGCTCCCTTAAAGCAAAAAGGCTTGTTGAGATCTCCAACAGGCTTATTTGGTTTCTCTTGTGTAGGCTTCATGTATTTTGATTCTCCTTATTATTGTGTTGGTGCAAACACAATAATAATAAAAATAACACAAAGAGAAACTGAATAATACTTCTGAATATTATTAATTTAAAGAGAAAAATTACACAACACTATTTGGACTGAGGCAGCACAAATGTCGTATAGCTAGAACAACCTCTGCATAAAGTGTTCAAGCTTAAAACTCCACCAGAAATAACACCTTTCCTTGCCAAGAATCTCATTATTGGGCCAGAGTTACACCCTTCAACTCTTCTTTGCGCATGTATCTAATCCAATATCTGAGTCAATTCATATTAACTCATTAATCACCGCAATTAAAAAGAATAAAATAGTCTCTCTCCTATTTAATGTGGGATTAAAAATTTTCACTAATTTCATTTTCCATATTTACTCCCACATCTTTACATTTATGTTTTAATATTTATTTGTTTTAATTAATTAATATTAAAATGCTCCAACAAGATGTTTAGTTCCTTAGCAACGTGTAGTGCATCCATCCCAAAGATATCAACGGCCAAAGCAGTAACTCAAGTAGACTTTTAACACTTCGGGAAGAGATGGCAGTGAACGACTCATGGTGACAGCAATTTGGACTCCGGGTGGTAAGCTTTCGAGGCCCTCAGAGTTCACTGGAGGAAGAAAGACATTGTCTATGCTTGTGGGCTGGGCTTCAAGGACTTCTTTCATGGCTTTAGATGGAGACCCAAATACGGGAATGATACATGTGATGTGGAAGTTGGGGTGAAGAACGAGTAGTTTGGCAAACTCAACAAAAGGGACGAGATTCCCCATCCCTGGCCTTGGTAGAATAGCTATGCGAGGTTTTTGTTCCTTATGGACAATATATGTATCAATAGTAATGTTTTGAAGATATGGCTTTTGAGAGAGAATACTATGATTTTTATGGTTATGACTTGGGAGTTTGCATGGTTATATAAATGATAGGACATAGGAATAGTATTAAATTACTTCTGAGTACCTGGAAACCAACTGTGGGAGAGTAATTTAGTGCCACATAAAAAGTTATAATTCTACAATTATTTTACATGGTAAATTATAATTAGTTACTTGTCACTTTCATATGAACTTATTATTTTTTCTTTATTACTTATAGCTTACCATATATACAATTGTAGCAATAGTTATAATATTTTTTGTGGTCCAACAATTTTTTGTGGGACAACATAGATGCAACTACAGACTCACTAATTAAACGAGTAATTCTTAGGTATTTTTGTAGTACAATAAATAGTATTTTCTTTTCTCACATTCATAGTGAAGTCCACTCATTAAATTCATATTAAATTGTGATGTTTATCCCACATTGGTTGTATGTCTAGTGTCCACTGTTTATAACCCCAGTCTACAACTATAAATGTTAGACCCTTTTATAGTTGTACTCTGGTTATATAATGCATTATAAACCCGGTTTAAAACACTATTATTGTTTTTGTGTGTGTTCTAATAAGTACTAGTATTTACTCCAAAAAAGAAAATAGGGATGCTTATTCCACATTGATTGTGTGTGTCTAGCGTTTGCTGTCTATAACCCCAGTCTACAACTACAAAAGTTAGGCTCTTTTGTAGTTGTACTCTGATTATTTAATGTATTATAAGCTCGGTTTAAAACACTAATATTATTTTCGTGTGTTCTAATAAGTATTACTGTTTACTAAAAAAAAAAATAGGAATGTTAATTTATCCGACATTGGTTGTGTGTGTCTAGTGTCCGTTGTTTATAACCTCAGTCTACAACTATAAATGTTAGACCATTTTGTTTTGTGTGTGTTCTAATAAGTATTACTATTTACTCCGAAAAAGAAAAGAAAATAAGGATGTTTATCTCACTTTGATTGTGTATGTCTAGTGTCAGTCTACAACTACAAATATTAGACCATTTTGTAGTTATACTTTGGTTATGTAATGTATTATAAATTCGGTTTAAAACACTATTATTATATTAAAATTTACTCTGAATGTAAGAAGAGAGAGTATTATCTCAAGATGCTCCTAAAATTTCCTTCACTAAATCCAATCTGTCCACCCACAAGTGTGGAGTTGAGTATTTTACTATATTTATTTATTCTTTATTTATTTATTTATTTTTTTGGTAATCTATTCATTCTTTTATTCTTTTTTCGTTGGCATAAAAGGAGTGCATGCGTTGACATATGTTACATAGCTTATGTAAACGCCTGCAGCATGCGTCGACATAACTAAATATGTTAAAATAATGAAAATCAATAAATTTAATGTTTAAATAATACATAAACATGCTTGCAGTCTTGCATTGCTCATGCTACTGATACTGCGACGCAGTTACAATCATTTCATAAGAATCTTAACCTAAAAAAAAAAAAAAAAAAAAGACTAGAAGTTTACATATCTCATTGTGACGTAACATCAACGTTAATCTAAAAAAAAGAAAAGAATTATGTTAAAAAGCCAAATTGTTAATTTTAACTACCAACATCACAAAAAAAAAACCCCTCAAATATTTTTTCAAAAAAATCACAAAAAAGAAGCTACGTACATTTTTGTAGACATTTCTATTTTTTTTTTTACCAACTGAGCTGCAGATCTGCCATCTATGGCCAAGGGCGGCGTTAACCACTAATGAGGGTGGTCCCGATTTTTTTATTTATTTTTTTTAATATACCTTAAAATTTTTTGAGTTTGAAATTAATATGGGTCTTTATTTTGAGTCTTTACCACCCTANATAAATTACAAAGAGTCCAAATAAGCTGACAACCTTGATTCATCTATTAAAAGTATTAAAAATTCAAAAATTAAAAAAAAAAAAAAAAGAAAGAATAAAAATAGTGCTTTGTTTTTTGTTTTTTATTTCTTTTGGGGATAAATGTCAAGTTTTGTCACTTGTTATTTCTTTTGATGAGTATACCATCTCGTTTGATTGATTGTGTCATCATCAGAAAATGATTTATGCATGGAATAGAAACTAGTCATTTGGAATATGTTTACATGAATTCTTTTGCATATTTATAGATCTGGATCCATAGATTAGTGATAACAGTGAAGACCTGTCTTAATTGTGTCTTAATTGTGAGTTTTTCACATAAATAACATCTTTATGCATCATTTAACAAAAAAATATAGCTTGTGTTTTAAATATTTGTTTTCTCAAATGCTTATGCATTCCCCATAATTTTTAATGATACACATGCTTCTTAACTGATTGCGCTGTATGTTTATTCTTTCGTTTGCTCCTCTTTTTTTTTTTTTTTTTTTGGTTTACTAATTTTTTGAATATTTGAGGGCCTATGGGCTTTGATTGAATAGGCCTACAAGATATACGCCTAGTCTGGCTTGGGTTACATTGGAATTGGGCTTGAATCTAAAATGGGATTGTAACATCTCAAAATCATAAGCAATAAAAGTTTATTTAATCTAAATAATACATAAAAATATTAAATAAAAGTAACCAACAACCTAAAATCTCATTATAAATATCAGAGCTCTAATCTACCAAAGATAAAAACATTCTTAAAATAATTTTCCAGTACAATGTTTAATACCATAAAAATAATAATAAAATCATCAGTTCCACAAAATAATTCATAACTGTTGTCTTCCAAAAATCTTTACTCCAATGATCCTTCTAATATATCTGTAAGCAGGAATAAAGGGGGGGGGGGGGTAACATAACTCAATAAATAGAATTCACTAACATTGGGGTGTGGGAAAAAACCTTTTTAAATGAATATTCCATACAACAAAGTTATAACTTGCAAAACTATCTATATTTTTAACATCAAATATTTCATATAAAAATATCATTATATTTTGAGTCATCATAATATACCAACGCCATCATATAAGCAATTTTTCTAGACTTTTCTTATGGTCAACGTTTACGCCCCATTGACAGGGTTGTGTTGTCCCTTTTTGGGACTAGAACCTCTTTTTCATCCCCTTTCTTAAGGGTGGCTCTTTTGGAACATAAATGTGCACTCCCTTACTAACAAGCTTCCTTTTTGGATCCTCAATAGTATACTCCCTTCCTAAGGAGCTATCAAATGTGCACTGTCCCCTTTTATAGGATTGTCCCTTGCTAAGGACTAGCTGTAGTATGATTGTCCCTTGCTAAGGACTAAATACAATACTGAGCTTTTAATCACAACTTACCATATATAGGTTTTCAAAACATATTCAATATGCTCACAAAAATAATCCATTCATAATTCTTAAAAATATAAAGATATATTCACACATACAAGTTTAAACAAATTTAGGTTGTCACACAAATTTTTCATAAAACGAATAGTCAATGGCACATCAAACATTTATAAAATATCAATTTATATATAGAATATCAACATATTTCTTTGATATAAAAGACTTTAATAATCAACACTGTTTTGGGAAAACCCCTAAAATTAGTAAATTCCACTTACCTCTTATTTGCAAAAATATGAAACCAACCTCCCTTGAATCACAACAAATCAGTAGAATTAGAACCTAGCAACACCAAAGATAGGTCCATCAATACACAATTTCTTACTTAAAATCAGTTTTCACACTTAAACAATTTTATCCTAGACAATACTAATATATCCAAAATTCTCAATTTATTCACTTAACTATCCAATTCACTTTTAGCTTTGATCAGATTTTTGGCTCTGCCTAATCAGATTTTCTATCAACGTAATCATAGATATTCATGAAACTTAAATATGGCCGAACATATCTGATCAATCTGACTATAACAGCCATATGTTTTATTCATATCTATTCGCTCTAACATTATATCTATTCAATCTAATATTGGAAGCCATGTATAATAGCCTTAATTTATCAATCCAGTTGCCTATTATTCCCTTGATGCTGCAGGAATAGTATTTAGACAATAACAAAGGTGTGGATGCATGTTAGTTTGACAGTGAACTTATTGAGGCTATATACAATTATATAATAACCACAAAGCACCCTTTTTCCCATTATTATAATCATAGATTTAGATCCATAATAGCAACACCTATTTTTCTATCAGATACACAAATCATAGATGCTTCCTATAAGCGTTAAAACAATTGCTAGCCATAATATTCCAACTTTCTATATTTACGACAAAACAAAAACATACCTGCAATCTCACGCACAACCCTAGAGCAGAAAAATAAATTCAACCGTGTGTGCCGCTAAAATCTCCTGTTTATATATATACTTATAGCTCAAAGATAAGGCTAGGGTTTTAAAATCATCAAGGCCCATATATATACTTACGCCATCTCACTTGGGCCTTATATACCATAATAATTATATAATTTAAATATTTTAGGCCCAAATCAATTAAATCCGTTTAATTATGAGACTCTGCTTTAATTTATGCATATGAAATAAATTTATATAAAATTATGGGGTGTTACAGGGATTGGGTTAGGATTATTTCTATTTGCTTGGGATTGGGATTAATTCACTAGGTTTGGGCTTAGATTAATTCTATGAGTCTGGGTTGGATGAGCATTGATCATAAGTTGGGCTTAAGCGACATTTGAGTTTATTGGGCAACTGGTTTTTGGGCCTTAGGTTATACACTACTCTCTTCTCTCTCTTAACCGAAACCCCATTTCCCTTGCTTGTTCAAACCTCCCCTCTTTGACTATCTCTCTTTCGGACCAACCGTGAACCCATTATCCTGCCTCTCCTTCTTCGTAACTTTCTCTCTCTCTGGTCATCCATCATCTACTTACCTATGGCGATAGCTCTAGGTGAGGGCAGGGATTCAGTTATGGTTCCTTTGGTTTGATTTTTGAATGGCCCCAGTCATGCATGGCCTGTGTTTGAACAGAGGGTGGGAGATTTGCAAGAAGAGAAGGGATGAGTGGGGTGGGGTGTTTCAGATGTATATAAAGGTACAATGAGACCATATCAATTTCAAAGTTTTCATTTAAAACAGTCAAAACTCTTAATTGGTTAACATTATTTTCAATAGGAGGAAAATCAGAATCAGATGGACAAACAGATCTAGTATCTTCTTCTTCTTCATTGGCAGTTTTGCCATATGGAGAGGAAGGTTCAGGTTTAATAGAATAGTAAACAGAGCTGATTTGAGATTTATCACTTGAAACACCTTTCAATTTTAAATCAGTTTCAAAATTCTTTTGCAAAAAATCATTGAGATCTTGATCTCTTTTCGAAATACTTTCAAATCCAGCAAAGGAATGTCTTCCTTCGTTGATCTTCAAGGGTGGTTGAATATTTTGAAAACTTATTTTAACAGTACCATCAAGATATTGTTGAATATTTGTGAGATCTAGCTCATCAAAAACAGGTTTAGAAATAAGGGATTCTTGTTCCAACAACCATTCAGTGGGAAGCTTAACATCTTGCCATTGAATCATTTTTGGAATTTGAACTTTAGCATCAGAAGTTGAACATTGAATTAACATAGTTTTACCAGAAGGTTCTCGGTGATTTAAACAACCAGGATTTAACTAAGTACCCAACAATCTGTAATAAATGCGGTAAATCAAAGCAAAAGGTTTACTACCTTCGTCTATGATATAACCAAATGAAGCAATATTCAGAGTCAAAGCTTTAACAATATTAGGATCATCCAAAGCAAGAGTAAGATCAGGATAACAATTGAAATAAACAGGGCCATCATACAAAGAAGCAGTAATCATACCAAGAATGTTATCTCTAAAGTGCTTAAATCTAGCATCACGTAAACACATGAGAACAGAAGCATTGATACCCTTTCGGGTGAGTGGTTTAATAGCAACTTGAACCATCCCAATATGCAAATAACTTTGTTTTTTAGCAATGAAATCATTAATATTTCTTTTAGAAAACAAGCAATATTTTTCATGAATTTTTGAAATAGAGAATATTTGTTCAACAGTTCTCACTTTGTAAATGGGATGAAAGGTGGTTTCAGCCCAACTAATTTTGTAAATAGTTTTAGTATCAACTTTGGAAATGTTCCATTTTCGGAAATCAGGAAGCTCATTATCTTCAACAGTGTGATCTTCTTCATTTACAATATCAGGAGGACAACCAGTCTTGGAGCTGATAGAGGAGTTGGATCTCCACAACTTATCCATATTATCCTAGTTTTAACACTCAGTTATCATATTTTTCTCACAACCGTTGCATTTCGTAACACATACCCTAAGCAACCCTATACCACACACATGCCCTACATGCCATCTCTTGGCTCAAACGGGCCTTACAGTCAGGTTCTGGGAATTCACTTTACACTTAGGGTGGCATCAACGACAGTAAGAAGGGGACACAACAACGGAGCACCAAAGGTTCGGGTAAGCACAGACAAGAGACAAAGACACAACAACACTATCACTGGCCAGAAAAGAATGGCTCTGATACCATAAAGGGGGAAAAGGGGACGCATATCTAAAGAGAAGGGAGACGGAAGCACAGCATTATATATGTTGAAAGTAATGTAAGCAAAATAAATGTAAGCAATAATAAGGCGGTAGAACCAGCCAAGCAGTATATAACAAAATAATTCAAAGTAAATGAAAGCAATTTAGAACCGTCTGGTATGGCGGTACTCCGTCAAAGGTGGCGGTAGCAACAAGTAGTATAATGAACATAAACTTAACTGAAAATACTTGTTTATTAAAAGTAGAGTTAAATACTTACAGTAGTAGTGAATACAAAATCTCAACAGTAGTGGTTAATAGTTACAAAGCTTGAACTAGTCCTAGTTACAAGGTTTGTAAGAATAAGGTAGTAGTGAACAAGGTGAACAAGGAAGTAGTAGAAACAAGGAACTCTCTCCAAGAAGGCTTCTAAGGAGGAAAACTCTCTCTAGAAGTGAAGTTCTAAGAAAAGTTCTTAGAATAGGTTCTAAGGAGAATGAGTTCTGATTTTAACTTAAGGGACAACCCCCCTTAAATAGGCAAAATTCGGAGTGAACAATGTCATAAATAGTAACAGGTAAACAGTGTCGGATGAATAGTAACAGGTGAATAGTAAAATAGTGAATCTTTTATTCTTTTTGACTCCAATTTTTGGGGAAGCATGAAGGAATCCGTAGAGTTTAGTGGCCTTCCACACAAGGGTCTAGGCCTAGGCCACATCATCATTGTCCTTAAAGGAAACCAAATATGCACCATAATGAGGATCTTCAGAAGCATGCATTTGAATAGTGGCGTAGAAGCTTTTGGCATGGGCCAAATCTTTGACATAGATTCTTTTGAATATTGTAACATTTTTTTGGTCGTTGTGCAGGCCAGACAAATATAGAAATCATTATTTGAATATTGCAACATCAATAACCCGTGGGGGCCACACATTTAATCAGTAGAAGCATCAGATGGATAATCATCAAATGGATCCCATGGAGGATCATCATTACATTTATGCTTATGGTAAATAGCATACTGATTGCAAAGTCCGCAGTATAGAAGTGGCTCAAACTCTGGAGTTTTCTCTGGAGTGATAAAACTTCTTGGATTAGAATGATCTGCTAAGTGCATCTGAGTAATGGCAGAAGCATAAGGTCTGGGGCCAAAAACAAAAATTCTATATGTACTTCCTATGAAATAATAATGTTTCCATAAGATTTGAATTACTTCAAGAATTTGATTATTGAAATAGTTTCTCTAACACTCAGCAAGGGCGTAGAGATTTTGGAATGATAAGTGAGAATCTCCTTCATACCATTGTCCCTGGTGGGTGTGCCCATTAATGAGAACAAGATGTTTTGATGGCTAGACATTCATCGAGTTATCTCTTTCCCATTTTGTTAGGGTGCTCCAGCATCTGATGGAAACAAAGGGACTTTCAAAATTTTTAATAGCAATCTGAATGATTTGTGGAAGCTGGCTAGCTTGGTCAAGACTTGTTAATTTTATGAGTATAAGCCATACTCAAACATTTGGGAAAGCCAGTTGGGCTTTTTCCCGGCATCCTCAAAATCATCACCATAATTGACCAGAAGGCCCGGAAACGGATGTTTCTTCTTTTCATATACTCTGGGACTGGTCCCAAAGTGTTCTCTCCAATCAACTTGTTGAAGGATATCACCAACATCATCTGAATTAGCGGGATCAGAAATAGCAGTTGTAACAAGTGTTTTGAAATATTCGAACCATAGGTCAAAAGACCTAAACATTACCTTGCTTTTCAGAATACGAGATTGTATATTTGTTGGCAAGTTAGCAACAATACTTTTTAACTGAGATTGGGTTTTAAGACTCAATCTAGCATAATCAGTGCCCATTATAGTCATTTTATCCATTGAATGGATATCCTCTTTGCCAGAGAGTTGACTAATGTAGGGATCAATTGCAATATCCGAATAGTTAATAAGATGGCTTCTAAAAGCCTCATTTTGTGGAGCAAGGTTATTTTCTGGAATAGGGTCATTTTCTGAAACAGGGTCAACATAATGGCTCCTATGAGCCTCATTTTGAGCAGTAAGGTTAACAAGGTGAATTTTGAGTGCTTGAAGGGCTTGATGAAATAGGTTATGGTGGTTTCTGGTAAAAGAAGCTTGAAGGTTATTAAGAATAAATTTAATAGAATCTGGAAGTTTTGAATAGGTTCCATTGTGGAATTGTAATCTTTTAGATAAAACTTCCTGCAAAGCAATCATCATATCACCACTGGAATAAGTCACCGTTGCCGGGACAAATTCCTGAAGGGATGTTGATCCACTGGGTTTTACACCAGAAGATGCGCCTTTATACATATTAAAAGTTTGTCCCACTGGGAGCCTTTTGTTTTGAGAATAGTCTTGTATAGGAGCTTTTCTCTTGTTTTTCCTCTCGGAGGAGGAGGGAGCCATAATAATCCACTTACTAGTGGTGTAAGTATAAATATTATTATTATCCCACTTATTAGTGGTATTTATCCACGCATTATTGCCTGATTCCTGCAAAGAATCATTAAGAATATTAGGGTGATTGGCAATAGTTGATAATTTGGCACCACTAACATTACCTTGAAAATTGTTTGTGAAATATAAACTCATCCGTGGTTCGTGAACAGAATTATTAGTAGGAAAATCATAAGACAGATCTAAGAATCACTTTATCAGTCATATTTTTGACAAGAATAGAAGGTATTTTGAAATAAACATTATCATGACAAATATGAGCATCATTCAATTCATATTTAATCTTCATTTGAGAACCATTAGCAGAAACCAATCTTTCAATTGATTTTTCAAAATATTTTGGAGGAATCAATCCTTCTTGGATACAATTCTTATCCGCACCAGAATTAATCATAGCAACAACAGTGAAATGATAATCATGAGAAATAACAATTTTCACTTTTGTGAACCATTTTGGAGGAAGTATGTTATTAACAAGAGCAAGTTGAGAATCATCGATATTACCTGTATCAGAAAGAAGAGCTTGTTGACTGGATTCATCTCCATCTATGTGCTCATCTTGTTCATTATCAAATTTATTTTGATCAATATTTTTATCAATTTTTAACATTAACAATTCTTGTTTAAGATTATGGTTATCACTTTTCATATTTTTAAATTCATTTTTTAATTCACTTATCTCTTGTTTAACAATATTAATTTCATATTGAAGATCATTAATACTTAAATCTTTGGATTTCTTTTTATTAAATCTTTCCAAAGTTTCTTCAAAACTTATAGTTGATTTAAGTTTTTTACCAGTTTCTTCCTTTAACAAGTTTTTCTTAAATTTATCCAAATATTCTTTTTGTAAATCAGGGTTTTCAATTTGACTTATCAATTTAATCAACAAATTTTCATTTTCTTCACTTTTAGTGAGAGTATTAACAGAGTTAATAACATTGCAACAAGAATCTCCACAACCAATTTTCATATTAGGTGAACTGGAAGAATCATCAGCAGATTGATAGCAAGAATCAGGTGAAGAAGAAAAATCATCTTCCAAAGAATCAGACGAATTGTTTGATTCAAGGATTTTGAATAATTCTTCTTGATCATTATCATCAAGATGTTTCATTTACAGTAGTAGTGAATACAAGATCTCAATAGTAGTGGTTAATAGTTACAAAGCTTGAACTAGTAGTCCTAGTTACAAGGTTTGTAAGAACAAGGTAGTAGTGAACAAGGTGAACAAGGAAGTAGTAGAAACAAGGAACTCTCTCCAAGAAGGCTTCCAAGGAGGAAAACTCTCTCTAGAAGTGAAGTTCTAAGAAAAGTTCTTAGAATAGGTTATAAGGAGAATGAGTTCTCTCAATGAGTTCTGATTCTAAACATAAGGGACATCCTCCCTTAAATAGGCAATATTCAGAACAGTGAAAGTAACATGAACAGTAAAAGTAATAGTAAAAGTACATGAACAGTAAAAGTATATGAACAGTAAAATCTTTGATGAAAGCATGCCAAAGGCGAACTTGAAATGCTTGAAAGCAATCTTGGAACATGAGGAATCTTCTTTTCAGAACATTATTGTAGCATGGGAAGCAATAGTAGCATCTTGGCCATTGTGCAGGCCGGACAAATAGGGCGATGTAATATTATAGCATGGGAAGCAACAGCAGCATCTTGGCCATTGTGCAGGTCGGACAAATAGAGTGAATTAATCAATTTTGAGCTAAATCATCAGCATCATCAGCATCATCTTCATCATGTCCAAACCACTCATTGTAGGGGCAGTAAGGATCTTTTGTAACAGAGGCTTCAGAGGATCATTCATCGTCTGAACCAGCTCTTTCTCCTTTTAACATTTTAATGAGAGCATTTAGAGCTTTAGGGTCCTTGCGAATTTCATCCAAAGGAGAACCCTTATTCTTAGGTTTAACAGATTTTGTAGAGGAAGTAGGTGCATTAGCCAGTTCAGCTTTTTGCACAGGAGTAGTGATTCGTAGAGCTGGAGAGGCACCTAGCGAAGGGAAATCTCTAGAAACATTGTTAATAACAGAATGAGTGTGGGGAAATTGATCCCACCACTTAACATACCAGCAGCGTGTGAGAATATCACCTTCCTTAGCATATTGCCATTTCAAAATCTAAGGAACCTTATATTTCATAATAAAATGAGTAGGGGAGTGAACTTAGCTCCATGAGCATCAGGTCTGAATCTGATTGAAAATTTTTTGAAGGAATCCTTCAATGAAGTAGGGAATAAGTCAATAGTTGAACCAAATTGGGACCACCAGCGGATAAACCAGAGTGGGAAATCAGAATTGAAGTCTTTGTCAAAATTAACAAACCATGAATGAGACATGTTTTCATTTTGGTGGAGCATGAACCTGAACCAGGCAGTAACATAATCATGATAAGAATAGGGAATGGGAGATTTTGGAAGTCTCTTTGTAGCGGCAGGGTTGGGGCCCCACATTTCTTCAGAAACAACATTGTTCAGATAAAGACTATGATAAATTATCTTAGAATTATTGGTCTTATCAGTTATGGGTTTAATAGTGATTGAATTTAGCAGGATGTCAGAGTAATATTGAATAGTTTTCCCATTATGTTCTGGGATCCAATGAAATTCTGGGGGAAAATAGCCAATAGCAAGGGAAAATGGATCAGTAATAGAGGCCCTATTTGGCTCAATGGAAAACAGGTTTTGAACATATTGTTTCTTAACATATTGAGAAGCATTAGTAGCATTGGGGTAAATAGTTTTAATAGGTTGAGTAACATTGGTTAGACCCTAGGAATAGGGATCAAAAGGAGCAGCTAGAACAGAAGAATAATTGGGTTTGGGAATAGTACCTAATGGGGTAAAACGGTTAACAATGTGAAATAAGGAAACAAGTTCTCTTTTAACAATTGGATTAGGAGTGGCAGCTGTCTTGTCTTTAGACCTTCTACTTGCCATTGGGACACTACAGAAATTCACGGGTAAGGAAATCAGGGATGGAATTTTGAGATCCTTTAATATATTCAATATCAAAATCAAAAACACTTAAAATAGCTTGCCATCTGGCAAAAATATGTTTTGAAGCAATATTTTCAACATCTTTCTCAATAACATATTTAGCACTTTTGCAATCAATACGTAGCAAAAATCTTTGGTTTAATAAATCACTTTGAAATTTTGAAATACATAGTACTATAGATAAAATCTCCTTTTTAATAGTACTATAATTTAACTGTGCATTATTCCAGATTCCAGAATAGAAACGGACAATTTGTTCAGGTGACTCTGGAGAAACTCTTTGTTTCAAAATACCACCATAACCAATATCAGAGGCATTAGTTTCAACAATTTTGAAAGCATCAACAGTGGGAATACCAGGACATGGCAGTGTTTTAACATGAGACTTGATTTGTTTAACAATAGAGGTATAGACATCAGACCAAGGTGAAGGATTGCTCTTTAACCGATCAAAGAGAGGTTTACATTGTTTTCTCATATCTTTGTAAAAATCAGCAACATAATTTAATGACCCAAGAAATCTTTGGAGCTGAGTTTTATCAGTGATAACATTAGGAAATTTATCAGCAAATTGAATGGCTCTATCAATAGGACGAATTTGTCCTTCAGAGATGTCATAACCAAGGAAATGAACTTTTGTTTGAAACAATTTGATTTTCTTAGTAGAGACAACAAGAATCTAGAAACGAATACAAATGTTTCCAGTGTTCATCAATGGAATTGGAGTAAACAAGAACATCATCAATATAAACAATGGTGAAGTGGCTAAAGGAGTTGAAAATATCATTCATAATGTTTTGGAACTCACTAGGGGCATTCTTAAGACCGAAAGGCATAACATTCCACTCATAATGTCCAAAAGGAGTGGTAAAAGCAGTTTTGTACCTATCATTCTCACTAATCTGGATTTGCCAGAATCCTGATTTCATATCAAATTTTGAGAATACTACAGCCTCACACAATCTATGGACTAGGTCATTCTTGTTGGGAATAGGATACCGAATCAATTCATTTTGAAACAAATTTTAGCATTCTTTTAAACATAGAAAGCAGAGCAAGACCAAGGGGATTTGCTATTCCTAATCAGTTTTTTCTCTAACAAATCATGGATTTCTTTTTTGCAAAACTCAACAGTTTCAGCATTCATTTGAATTGGACGAGCCTTAGTGGGAATGTTTTTCTCATCAAAATCTTTAACATAAGGCAAGTCAACAATATGTTTCTTCCTGTGCCAAAAGGCATTTGGAACATCAGAACAAACATCATCACTTAACATTTTTTGGAAATTGCAACAATTTATTAGAAAGCTGTTCAGCAATTTTCTTGTATCTAACTTCTTGTTGAAGGAAGTTAAGATGTTTGATTTTAGCATAAAGCAGATTGGAAGCATTATCAATATCAATCTCAGATTTTGAAACAAATTTGAATTTTACTTTTTGACCAAAAGGGTCAGTAATAATACCATCATGTTCAACAAGAAAAGGATACAAAGCATTTATAAAAGGCAAACCAAGAATCACTTTATCAGTCATATTTTTGACTAAAACAGAGGGAATCTTGAAACCAATATTATCATGGCAAACATGAGCATTATTCAATTTATATTTAATCTTCATATGAGAACCATTAGCAGAAACCAGTTTTTCAGTTGATTTTTCAAAATATTTTAAAGGAATCAATCCTTCTTGGATACAGTTTATATCCGCACCAGAATCGATCATAGCAATAACAAAGAAATGATAATCATGGGAAACAACAACTTTCACTTTTGTAAACCATTTTGGAGGAAGTATTTTATTAACAAGAGCAAGTTGAGGACCAGTAAAGACATTAGTAATACCTTTATCAGAAAGAAGAGCCTGTTGACTGGAATAATTTCCATCCTTGTGCTCATCTTGTTCATTATCAGACTTATTTTGATCACTATTTTTATCAGTTTTTATCATTAGTAATTCTTGTTTAGGATTATCATTTTTATTATTTTTAAATACATATTTTAATTCACTTATCTCTTGTTTAACAACATTAATTTCATGTTGGAAATCATTAACTGTTAAATCTTTTGGTTTCTTTTTATTAAATCTTTCCAAAGTTTTTTCTTCACTTTTAGTGAGAACATTAATAGTTTTAGTAGCATTGCAACAAGAATCTCTACAACCAATTTTAATATTAGTAGAATCAGAAGAATCATCAACAAAATGATAGCAAGAATTAGTTGAAGAAGAAAAATCATCTTCCAAGGAATCAGACGAATTGTTTGATTCAAGGATTCTGAATAATTCTTCTTGATCATTATCACCAATGTTTAACATGTTAAACTTATTTTTTAACTTACCGGGTTTTTGTTTGCAATCTTTACTGAAATGACCAGGTTTTCCACAGTTGAAACATTTACCTTTTCCAGATTTTTGGTTAACATATTTTTTTGAAATATTTTTCTTTTTAGCATAAAAATCATTAAAATTAGTTCTGTGTTTTTTATAATTTTTGTGACTTTTATCATGTTTTTTACCCTTTTGCCGAGAATGAGCAATCGGGGGCAAACCATATTATTCACAAAAATTACCCATTTCATATTTAGCTTTTCTTTTATTTTTTAATTGGTGTTTTAACAGTTTTTCATCATTGCACATATAAATACCAAGTTTTTTAATAGTGCTTAAAATATCACCATATGTTAAATTATCATGATCAATGGAATCATTTTTATCAATTAATTCTTGCTTTATCTTATGAGCAAAGATAGGAAGCAGACCATCAATAAACTTTTCTTTCCAATAAGGTTTGTAACAGTCTTTCCGCTGCATCACTCTGGAAAGGAAAACATCTTGATACCATCTGTAATCAGACATAGTAGGACATCTTAAATTATTCAGCAAATCAGAAATTCGAGATGAAACATTAGATGGAGCACCAACAAAATGTTTGATAATAGTATAAATCAAGGTATTAACAGCATCAGGAATACCTCGACCAATACGATCATCAAAAATAGGCAAACCTTCATCATTCTTTTTAACAGCATGTTTAATAAAGTCTCTGGATTCTTCTGTGAGATATCTCTGGATTCTTCTATGAGATATGAATCCCACCATCCACGAAGAGTACCAGAAAAACCAGTAGCAAGCAAGTCAACAATTTCAGGTTGATCAAAATCTAAGTGTAAATCATTTTACAAGCTTTTACATATAAATGTTTTTTTTTTTTTATAAAAGAGTATCAACTTATGGTATCAGCTATTGATGATAATTATTTATTATCAAATAAAGACATCAATCGATTTTGGTGTAAATAGAATTGAACCCCAGATATTTTATTCAACCATCATAAGCTTTATATATAAATGTTTAGTTAATGAAAAATATTTTACAAGTTTGATAGTATTTAATAAGAAAAAATAAATAAATAAATAAATTTTTACAATTTTTTATTTTATTTTATATAGTGATACAAATGGGCGTTATTGTTTTCATTTATAAGAGAAGTGATGGGAAGTAAACATAAGGCAAGGGATTTTAGTGCCACGTGAAAAAATATAATGGGTTGACATGTGGCTTTGATGGGATCCAATTATATCCCACAATGGGCAGAGCATTAAAGACAAGGACCTACAGTATGAAACTTTAATCGCAATTGATTCTGTCCACAAATAAAATCTGTACATGTTTCTTGATTAATATGACCAAGAGAAGCTTAATAAAATTCCTTAATTAAGATTAAGAAAAGCATGTGCATATTCTAATAAAAATTGGTGGGATCATCTTAATAACATGTAGAAAATTTTTTAGTGGAATTTGCCCAACAAAAATACCATATTGCAAGCGTTCGTGAAAAAATTAGACTATAACTCTAACAAAATTAAAGCACAATTTTATAGAAATTAGCTAGGACACATCCCAAGAAAATTATAATGAAAAAGTAATTTTTTTTTTAAAATACGATTGAACTTGTTTGAAATTATAGCACATCCCAATAAAATAATAGGTGAAAATGCACTTTTGGTCTTTACATTTTAAGTTAATTCTCATTTTGATTCCTAAATTGATTTTGCTATTAATATAGTCCTTAAAAAAAGAAAATCAATTCTATTTTGGTCTTTACCGTCAATCCACTAACGAAAACCTCCTACGTGGCAAACAGAGCACCTTGCGTGTTGACGTGGCGCTGACATAGCTATTAAAATATTATTTTAAAAATATTATTTGGCATTTTTTAAATGCCACATCAACATTTTAATTTAAAAAAAAAAAAAGCCTTGTCAGAATAATTTAAAATAAATTTAAATAAATTTAAAAAATCTTAAATCTAATTTAATTAAAATTGTAGGGACTGGATTTGAGCACTTCTACTATTGAGTGAGTGAACTCAAGCCCAACTAGCCCAATACAATGAATTTGTAGAAAGCGGGTTCAAGAACTAGGGCCTAGCACGCGGATAACTCCCAATCTGGTATTTGCCACCATCGAACGTAGATGAACCGAAATTATCTTAAAAAGTATGCCCTCGGCTCGGTCCGAGGAGCTCGGTGGTAGTCTTTATCCCATGAGAATGGTCCCCCTCTTTTGATCTTTTTTTTCCCATTATATAGTCCTCCTCCAACGATCCATTTCCTCTACTTGTTAATCATCCATGCCTCTCTCTGACAACCCGTCCCATCAGCCACCTTACCAAACCCCTTGTGAGTTGCTGCAACCGAGGCAGCACTACTCAGGGGTCATTTCTCCATTAATGCTGCCGGAACATTAGTCGTGCGCATTTAATGTGGAGGTGACAGTTCATCCTGGTCTTGCTCCTTCACTATGCTTTCATGGCTGAGATGTTGTACTTGCTCTTTCTCCTTAGATGCCCTGAAAGGCTGCCTATGGTGGCCCATTACTTCCTCCTCCCATGGTCTTGGTTGGCCGAGGACAGGGTTGTCCTCGGCAAGGTTCTTAGACAATTTGGACTTTCACACTTCGTCCTCGGACGTTTCCTCCTCTTCGGTATGGGCCTTGGGCTTGGTATAAAGTGGGCCAGGGTTGCCGAATTCTCTAACCCCACAATAGCCCCTCAAAATCCTACTGTCCAGCTCTTCGGACGGGGAGGAGGATTTTGATGTCCTCGGGCCTATTCCATGGCTTGTCTAGTCTGGTCCTAAGTTAGCGCTTGGAGTCTTTTCACCTGTCTAATACACGTTTCTAGCGCTTCAATATGTAGTACGCACCCATATTAAATTTTGGCGGCTCCATACTCTCCACGTTCAACAGTGTGATGGTAATCCAACGGCGTGGATCTTTCGCCATTATGGGTAGGAAGCCTTGCACAGTTGTCTTCGGTGAGAGGGTAAATACCCATTTGAACCAGTTTGCCTCTTCACTTCTGCATTCAAGAGTTCTTCTACACACACCCCGAATCCGGTCAAGTTTCCAACCCAACTCGTGTCTTTTCGCAGCCTAAAAAGCCTGTTCCGAGCGTCTTCCCTCATTTTTGTAAGTTTTCTTCTTACCCTATTTTGTGCTTTTCCCTTTCTGATGTTCTTCTCCCTTTATTCCTCTCTTCTTTTTGCTCTTCCTTGAGTCTTTTAGCCGTTCTTCAGGATGGGTAGGTTTAAGAAGTTAGTTGAGTCTGAGAAAGCGATGGAGGAATTCATTGCCACTTATAGGATACCCAGTAACGTGGGTTTGAGGTACTGCGAGGAGGGGGATTGGTATATCAGGAGGGAAGTTGGTGAGGTAGTGATTCTCATAATCGCCTTCCTTGAAGGTGGTATGAGGATCCCTATGGAACCAGTGATGAGGGGCTACCTTAGGCACTTCCAGTTAGCCCCTACCCAGTGCACGACTAATGTGTTTAGGATCCTGGGTTGCGTGGATGCCTTGAACGAGAAGATGGGGTTGAGGTTAACCCATCAACGTGAATTGGTGCTACAACCTCTAGCACCTAACCGGTAAATCCTACTACATAAAGACGAGGGATGATAGAGTTAGGCTCATCCAGTGTCTCCCCGAGTCTAGCAAGAGGTTGAATAAGGATTTTCTCATCTTGTCGGAGGAGTGGCACGACGGCCTTCACTGCCCGACAGTAGAGGGGGATCCAGGTAGGGTACTCAAAATATGAGAATGTTGATCTGCTATGTTTTCACATTTTGCATTGCTTGGTTGTTAACAAGAACTGGCTTTTTCTTTTGCAGATCCACACGCCTTTAAACGGCACTTCCATTTGGTCAACAAGGAAGACTTGGAAACTGTACTCAGGGCAGAGGTCTTTGTGAATAGGGTTGACGACCAGGTTAGAGCCGCTCACAAGATTCTCGGGTACAAACCGATCCAGAAGTCCTTCTCCGCTCCATGATACGTGATTAAAGCCAAGGACCCTAGGCTTCGCCAAATCACTGTGGTAGAGCACAGGTTCTCGTTTTCTGAAGGATCTTCCATCCCAGAGGGCATCTTGTTGGCAGGCTCATCCTCGTCCCACCAAGCTATAAAGGCGGAGGGAGGAAGTTTGGAGAAAGAGGAAAAAGTAGTTGATCTGGGTTCGTCCAAGGACGAATTTGGTGCATTAGACCAAGCCCATCTATCCGAGGATCCCTTTGGTGACTTAGGTGACCCCCATTTATCTGAAGCAGACCTTTTGTCACCAAGGACTGGTACTCAGGCTGAGATGGGTTTCAAGAGACAACCTCAAACCAGCCTGCTCAACCTGCTTGAGGGCCAGCAGGGGAAGGACACACCGAGGAAGTCACAATCCAAGCTTCCTCCTCCTCCACCCAAGCTTCCTCCTCCCTCACCTAAGTCTTTGCCTGCGCAGACTAAGTCATCTTCCACTCCGCCGACCTCGAACCCTCGGCTCGAGTCCACAGATCTGAAGAGGAAGAGGTCTTCCAAGGGCAAAAACCCAGTGGATGGGGGGAGATCTCGTTCCTCCCAAGATGAAGATGAAGCCCGCCGGCCTTCTATGCAGTTGAGGACGGTGGTCAGGACAAGGGAAAAGAGGTCACTCAGCAATTCAAGCTCCAGGCCTGGCTGCCTGCCGCCATGCTTCATGGGAAGCCTTTGATGGATGACACCACCCTCAGGGACTTCTGAAGGGGCGAGGGCGCTCGTGTAACCGACGCCCTGGAGAGGTCCCTGCTTCTCCCCACTGACATGGCCGAGCTGTGGGGCTTAGGGATGCAGGAAGTTGCCTTTAACCTCAAGAGGTACCTGGGTATGATAAGACTTCTGATACTTGTGCTTATGCTGAATTTTATTCCTTAGTTCCCAACTTACGGTGTACTTGTTTTGATTGGCAGGTTGTCCAGGCCACTTTTAGGCTGGAAGAGGAGGCCAATAACCAAGGTAGAGCCCTGGATCAGGACTACGACAAGTACTTGGATGCCGCGAATACCCTTAAGAAAAATTTGCGGGACTCGAAATCGGTGTTAGCGACGATGACGACAAAAATTTGCCTAACTTTGTGCAAGCTAGCAACGTAGGAATAATTGACCATTACGCTTGCTAGCGCACTAGTTCTCCCCACAGACGGCGCTAATTGTAGGGATTGGGTTTAAGCACTTCTACTGTTGAGTGAGTGAACTCAAGCCCAACTAGCCTAATACAATGAATTCGTAAAGAGCGGGTTCAAGAACTAGGCCCTAGCACGCGAACAACTCCCAATCTGGTATTCATCACCATCGAACGTAGATGAATCGAAATTATCTTAAAAAGTCTGCCCTCGGCTCGGTCCGAGGAGCTTGGTGGTAGTCTTTATCCCATGAGAATGGTCCCCCTCTTTTGATCTGTTTTTTCCCATTATATAGTCCTCCTCCAACGATTCCTTTCCTCCACTTGTTAATCATCCATGCCTCTCTCTGACAACCTGTCCCATTAGCCACCTTACCAAACCCCCTGTGAGTTGCTGCAACCGAGGCAACACTGTTTAGGGGTCATTTCTCCATTAATGCTGCCGAAACATTAGTCGTGCGCATTTAATGTGGAGGTGACAGTTCATCCCAGTCTTGCTCCTCCACTATGCTTCTATGGCTAACATGTTGTACTTGCTCTTTCTCCTTAGATGCCCTGAAGGCTGCCTATGGTGGCCTATTACTTCCTCCTCCTATGGTCTTGATTGGTCGAGGACAGGGTTGTCCTCGGCAAGGTTCCTGGGCAATTTGGACTTTCACACTTCATCCTCGAACATTTCCTCCTCCTTGGTATGGGCCTTGAGCTTGGTATAAAGTAGGCCGGAGTTGCCAAATTCTCTGACCCCACAAAAATTATTTCTTTTTTGAACAAAATTTAATTATTTCTTAAAATACAAAAATAATTATCTTTTTAATTCTTTTTCTTTTTCTTTAACCTCATTAGCCATCAGATTTTAAAACATCTCTACACACACACACACACACACACTCTCTCTCTCTCTCTCTCTCTCTCTCTCTCTCTCTCAACAGAATCTCTCTTAGACCCAAACTCTCTCTAATCTCAAAATCTCATCTCCGCCGATCTGACCTAAACTTCAATTTGACCCAAATTCTCTCTAATCTCAATCTCTGCTGCCATCGAACTCGTTCAAGACTTAGTGATAAGGTTGCCACTGCCGTCAATGAAAGAAATCCCATCAACCCATTGAACTCATCGAGAAGGTCTGCCTTAAAGATGAGGTCTTCGCTTTCGTCAAATCTGACGGCAACTCACCATAGTCGTTGATTTGGTAGTTTTGTTTTTGTGTAGTTATGGCTTCGTTTCTGTGTTGGTCAGTGGTGGTGGGATTTGGGTTTGATTGTGTTGGTCTGGGTTTGATTGTGTTTGATTGTGTTGATTTGAGTTTGTTGCAATTGGTTTCTTGATTTAAGTTTGATCTGGGTTGGTTTGTTTACTGGGTTTATGGGTTTGATTTGCTAGAGAATTCGGTGTTGATTGTGTTAGAATTTGAGGAAGAACATGAAGAATTCAATGGTCTTGATTTGTAGTAGATCTGATGGTGCTGGGTTTGATGATCCCTGAGGTGTTAAATTTGAGTTTTTTCTTCTTATTTTTATTTATATCTTAGTGGTCTGGGTTTGAGTTCTTGGGTTGTTGGGCTTGTGTTCTTGTGATGGGTTTGAGTTATTGGTTGCTAGGTTTGATTTGTGAAGAATATAAAGAACAAGTTGTGAAATAAAGAACAAGTTGAAGAACAATAAAAAAAAATTTAATTAAAATTTTTAATTAAATTAGATTTAAGGTTTTTAAAAATTTTCTGACATGATTTAAAAAAAATTAAAATGCTTACGTGGCATTTAAAAAATTCCAAATAATTTTTTTAATAATATTTTAATGGCCAAATCAACACCACATCAGTAAGCAGAGTACTCTGTCTGTCACGTAGGAGGTCTTCGTTAGGTTAACGGCATAGACCAAAATATAATCGATTTTCTTTTTTTAGGAATTACACTAGTAGCAAAATCAATTTAGGGACCAAAATGAAAATTGGCCCAAAATGTAATGACCAAAAATGTATTTTCACCTATTATTTTCTTGGGATGTCCTACAATTCCTAACAAGTTCAAACGTATTTTAAAACAAAATTACTTTTTCATTATAATTTTCTTGGGATGTGTCCTCGCTAATTTCTATAAAATTGTGCCTCAATTTAGTTAGAGTTATAGTCCAATTTTTTCATGAACGCGTGCAATATGGTATTTTTGTTGGGCTAATTCCACTAAAAAAATTTCTACATGTTATTAAGATGATCCACCAATTTTTATTAGAATATGCACATGCTTTTCTTGGTCATATTAATAAGAAACATGTACAAATTTTATTTGTGGACAGAATCAATTGCAATTAAAGTTTCATACTGTAGGTGTTTGTCTTAAACGCTTTACCCATTGTGGGATATAACTGGATCCCATCAAAGACACATGTCAACCCATTATTTTTTTTCGCATGGCATTAAAATCCTGAAAAAAGTCTATTACAACAACAAAATGTATAACTTGTGTCACAACTCGCCCATGTGGCAAGTTGTGGTTGGTAAAAGAGTAATGATGAGTCTATGTAGGAACATCCTTCTAGCAACCACAGCTCACCATATGAGCAAGTTGTGGCACAAATTGTACTTTTTGTTGTAGCACTAAAACTGCTCTAAAATCCTTTGCCTCATGTTCTATTTGCAATTGTTGACATTACCCAAGTGACATCATCCAGATGACCTAACCTATGTTGTAAACTTCCCATCACTTCTCTTATAAATTAAAACAATAACGCCCATTTGTATCACTAAGAAAAAAAATTCGTAAATTTTTTTTTCTTATTAAATACTATCAAACTTATAAAATATTTTTTATTAACTAAACATTTATGTGTAAAGTTTTTAATAATTGAATAAGAGATCTGAGATTCGATTCTACTTACACTAAAAATCAATTGTCTATCATCTAATTTATGTTCGTATTAATGAATAAGAAATTGACTTTTTTTTTTGCTAGGTAATTGTTAATTACAAGGGATCGAACCCTTGAACTACCGGTTACGAGGTGAACTAGGTACCATTTGGGCCACAAGGCCTAGTGGTGAATAAGAAATTGACTTCAAAAGTTTCCACTCCCTCCTTGAATATTGGTTGAGGTAAGAGCATTCGCATCAGCTCGTGTAAAATTTGTGTCTATTTTACACATAAAAACCTACTTTTTCTATTTTACCCATTCACTTTTACAATACCCTCACATCAGTTCATCTATTCTATCCCCTCTTCTATTTAAATAATCAATTTTTTCAATTATTTTATTATTTTCTTCTTACCTTTTTATACGCGCTCTGCCTCTCACTTTCTTTCTCTCTTTCCATTTTTCTGATTCTATTTCTCTCTATCTCTCACGGTCTCCCTCTCGGTCTCCCTCTCATATCTCTCACGGTCTCCCTCTCTATAGCCATCTCCGATCAAGCTCTATCCGGCGATCCAGATCACAAGTCTCCCTCTCGGGTCCCTCACGCTTCACCGGAGATCCACGAGCTCAAGCAAGACCCACGAGCTCCGGCGATCCATTCGGCGATCCAAATCACAAGTCTCCCTCTCGGTCTCCCTCACGCTTCACCAGCGATCCACGAGCTCCGGCGATCCATCTGGCGATCCAGATCATAAGTCTCCCTCTCGGTCTCCCTTACGCTTCACCGGCGATCCACGAGCTCAAGCAAGACCCACGATCTCCGGCGATCCAGATCCTCTCTTCATCGGCTGCTCCACGCTTCACTGGCAGACCCACGAGCTCCGGCAACCCAGATTGCTCCGATAAGCACCGATATCTCTGTCCGTTTGGGTTTGTTTGTGTGTGGGTGTGTTTGTGTGTGGGTTTGTTTGGGTTAATTTTTAGTTGATTCTGGCTGTTTGGGTTTGTATGTGTGTTTGTGTGTGGGTTTGTTTGGGATCATTTTCAGTTGATTCTGGCGCGCTGGAAGTTGGGGAAGAGAGGTGGGAGATGAGCGTCAGTTGACGAGGGAGAAAAAATTATTAAAAAATTAAATACACAAGCTATAGTGCCCGTGTAAATATACACGGGTACTGTAGCTCGTTGATAAATTTCCACAATTTTACATGATTTTAAAAGGATTGATGTGGAGTGTTTTTTAGATCAAAATGTGTAAAAGTGATCAAAATGTGTATTTTACACATATATAACAGAGCTGATGCGAATGCTCTAAGTAAATAAGCTTGATCCCACATCGGTTATTCCATGAAACCTGGACACCCTAGCCAACATGTGGCGTCACCTCACACTGAACCAAACCAGGCCAAGCCATGTGGGTTTGACTAGGCGTGGGGCCAGTCTTGGTTTGAACGTAGGTATCTTTTTGGAAAAGAAATTATTTGAAATTTAAATTTTGCTGCCAAACGTTAAGCTCATTATCATTTAGGATATTGTGACTGTTTAAATCCAATATCAAACCCACATATACACTTATTGTTACCCACTAAACAAAATTTAATCTCTATCTCTCTAGTCTCTACTTAGAAAATGTTGTCTTCTAAGCTCTCACACAGACAACAAAGGCCACACAGTCACAGACTAATTAAATAGCTCCTTATTTCTTTTCTTTTTAATGTGGGACGAAATTTTCAAAGAAGATTACTATTCTTATCAATGTGGGACTAACACCCCAAATAGAATTAATATACCACCTTATCCTTCTTTTAATTAAAGTATGGGATTTCAAAAAAAAAAAAAAAAAAAAAACCTCCGAACTTATTCTTTTTCCTAGACGGGATTAAACACCCCAAATAGAATTAATATACCACCTTATCCTTCTTTTAATTAAAGTATGGGATTTCAAAAAAAAAAAAAAAAAAAAAACCTCCGAACTTATTCTTTTTCCTAGACGGGATTTTAAAACATTCAGTTTGAAGGGATGTTATAGACATGGGTTAAAGGCCAAATCCCATTTTATCATATACTGTCCTAGTCTCTATTATTATATTATCCTAGTTTCAACTGTTATAGTATTATATTACATATAATGATGATGTGCTGAAATCGTCAGTAAGTTGTAGGCTCCAAACCATCCAATGGATACTTGTGCAACAAGGACAAATGGGCAAAACAGAAGGCACCGGTGTGATACCGGCCAAGAACCCTCCAAAGGTCAAGTTAGTGAATGACAAAATCTCCAAGAACTCTATGTACTTGCGAAAGGTGGAGGTCTTGTGCTTATATAGTGGCGAGTGGTGAATCGAAATCCCTTTAAAGTCGAGATCTTTCCTTGCTAGGAGGGCTTGGCACTTAGGGTTTCCAAGATTTTAGGGTGCCTTTCCATATGAGAGAGATATGGGTGAGTAATGGGTTTTATTTTACGTGTCATGCAAGACATTTCCATGTATAGGTATTCATGGGACCAAGCCAAGCCAAGCCACGCTGGATCCGTCTGCCTCTCTTCTTTGTCACCCTCTTGCCTTGTCCGAGGGCTTCCCGTCAGCCTATAAAGGCACCCGTTGAGTTTCCTTGTAAGGTCGTCACCTCTAGTGCCATCAGCCTAGGCCCTTTGTTGGTATCTGGGGGCTGATGGGTACGCAGCGCCGTCATCTTCCTAGAGCGATGCATTTGGGGTATTTATTCTGTCAAAAATGCTGATATCATATAATATAACCCAAATGTTAATCTTATTATAAATATTGATTATTTTACAGTAGTTTGACACAATACAATGCTAGTTTTACTCTAATCTTTTGTTCCGGAAAAGTACTTGGTGGCAAGGCCGGCTCAATAGGTGATGCAATTGATGCAATCGCCTAAGACCCCCAAATAAAAGAAGGCTCCCTATTGTAAAAAAAAAATATATATATATATATATATATAATATATTTATCTATATTTACTGTATCGTCTTCACTGATTTCGGCTACTATTTATGAGTCTCATTGCACTTTTGGTAATATTCATGAGCTCTGCTATACTCTTTTAACTAACTTTTACATTTATCTATAGTACTTTCAGCAATTAATTTTCAATTTCAGCAAAATAAGTGGTATCCAAATAGACTCTTAGCGGGCGTTTCACGAGATCGAGCAAGAGTCGTCGAAAATTTAAAAAAAAAAAAAAAAACAATAAATAGTGAGTTCTTATCTTCCGTATTAATTCTGTTTGGTAAACCTGTGGCTGACTTGACTAAAATATTAAGAGTTCGTTTGGATACTGCTTATTTTGTTGAAAACTGAAAATTGAAAATACTGTAGCAAAATAATTTTTAAATGTGTGAATAATGCCTTAAGACCAATTTTTAATGAAAAAGTTGCTGAAAAAAGAGGTTTGTGGGTCTGTGAACAATGCATGGGACCCACTGGTGTGACATATTTCAGTGCAACATTTGGACTTTCAAAGAGGTAGTGGGTCCTGTGCATAGTGCACGGGACCCACTGGCAGCTCTGTATCCCACGTTCACATGCTTCTCAAACAAAAAAAAAAAAAAAAAAAAAAAAAAAAAAGGAAAACGCAAATGCAATGCACGGGAAACACAATCCAAACGCTACCTAAGGTTATATTTGAATATTGCTTATTTTGCTGAAAACTAAAAACTGGCTAATATGGTATATATCGGTCGTACCGGCCGGTACAGTACGGTATCGTCTTCACTGATTTCGGCTACTATTTATGAGTCTCATTGCACTTTTAGTAATATTCATAGGCTCTACTATACTCTTTTAATTAACTTTTACATTTATCTATAGTACTTTCAGCAATTAATTTTCAATTTCAGCAAAATAAGTGGTATCCAAACAGACTCTTAACCAGCATTTCACGAGATCGAGCAAGAGATGCTGGAAATAAAAAAAAAAAGCAGTAAACAGTGAGTTCTTATCTTCCGTATTAATTCTGTTTGGTAAACCTATGGCTGACTTGACTAAAATATTAAGAGCCCCTTTAGATACTGCTTATTTTGTTGAAAACTGAAAATTGAAAATATTGTAGCAAAATAATTTTTAAATGTGTGAATAATGCCTTAAGACCCATTTTTAATGAAAAAGTTGTTAAAAAAAGAGGTTTGTGGGTCTGTGAACAATACATGGGACCCACTGGTGTGACACATTTCAGTGCAAAATTTGGACTTTCAAAGAGGTAGTGGGTCCCGTGCATAGTGCATGAGACCCACTGGCAGCTCTATATCCCACGTTCACGTGCTTCTCAAAAAAAAAGAAAAAAAGAAAAGGAAAACGCAAATGCAGTGCACGGGAAACACAATCCAAACGCTATCTAAGGGTATGTTTGAATATCGTTTATTTTGCTGAAAACTAAAAATTGAAAATATTATAGTAAAATAATTTTTAAATATGTAAATAATGTCATGAAACCCACTTTTAACAAAAATTTTGGTGAAAAAAGAAATTTATGGATCCCGATAATAATGTATAGGACCCACTTATAGTGTCATTCTAGTGAAAAATTTGGACATTCAAAAAAGTAGTGGTCTCATGCATAGTACACATAACCACCGACAACACAATCCCACGTGAAATGCGCTACTCTATAAAAAGAAAAAAAAAAAAAAAATTGCAAACGCAATGGCAAACGTAATAAGCCTAATCCAAATGCTCACTAAAACTTTTCTTCTTAAAAAAAAAAAGAAAAAAGAAAAAAGAAAAAAGGAGGGTTGACTGAGAAAATAGAAGTCTTTACGTGTGGGTCATAGTACTTCACTGGCAAATTATAAGAGCCGCAATTGCCTTATCTGTAAATTGCTCTTCCTCACCCATTTTTATTCAGAAGAAAAAATATTGCATCTTCCTCACATTTTGAAAGTCCTATCACTCGCCACTCTTTTGTTTCCGGCTTCTCTAGTTCGACCTCGTAAAAGTAAAACGCCCCCTAGGCCGAGTTCTGCAAGCTTCAACTTCACTGTAAGTAGATACACCTTCTCTCTCCTCTCGCATAGTATCATTTTATATATATATATATATATAGATCATGTTAGCAGATACTATTAAGTCAATTATTAATATATAAATCACAACAGAAAAATTTAGACACTATTTTTATGAAAAAAAATAAAACAGTTAACAATATTTATTATTTTATCATTTTTAAATAAATTTTTTCTCAAAATAACTCCTAAAGCATTGGTTAACATTTTCCCCCCTCTCTCTCTCTCTCTCTCTCTCTCTATATATATATATATATAATTTGTATTGTTTGCTTTTACGACGATGAAACAACAATCAAACGTTTTTTTTTTAAAAAAAAAAACACGGATTGAGATCTAGAATTATTGCACTTTGCAGATTATCCTTTAATGAATATTGATGTTTAAAAAAAAGGATAAATTACGGCCACTTATCCCCAGATTCAGGGTAATACCAAATCCATCTAAAGTTTTTTAAAAATGATCAATTTAGTCCTTAAATTACAGCGCCTTCTATTAAATCATTTTGTTTCATTTTCAAGTTTTCCCTTTCCTTTGCACTGTCTCTTTGCTCTCTCTTTTTCACGCCAAAAAAGTTCTTCTCTCTGTCAACCTCAAGCTAGCCATAAGGTTTCAAACTCAACAAAGAACCAAAAAGACAATCAAACACAGATCAACCCAACCAAACAACCATCCAACATCAAACCTCAAACATACCCAAATAAAAAATATTTCAAAACAAAACCAAGACCCATAACAGGGACCGACCCATCTACCGTTGTCAACCATGGCACCAACTATCACTACCCACTCATCCTCATTAAACCCAAACAATTCCAACTATCCAACATCATATGATTCACTGCCCAAACCCAAACAAACCCAAGTCAATTTAAAAAAAAAAAAAAACCCATACCCACGACGTCGAGCTCCACCAGATTGGGATCTTGCAACTGCTAGCAACCACTCATCGCGACCCAGCAACCACAGTCCATCCTCCTTGATAGTGATCGAACCACCCAGCTTTAAATGACAGCGTATGGCGTGAAATTTGCGGGAAAATCAGCTCTGAANATTTAATTAAAAAAATTAAGCACTTTTATTAGTTAATAAAATGCATTAAAAAGCCCCATTGTATCCTAAAATGGAGAATATTAAAAGGGGAAAAAACAAAAATAGTCAAACTTCAGCCAACAAAATTAAATTTTAGGAGATAAATTTATTAACTCATTCTTAAAATATGCTAAAATCAAAATTAATATCAGACAAATTTATTAATAATACAACGTAATTGTCTTGAATATACTAAAATAGAGATTATAAAGTTAAAAAACAAAAGAAAAATCTCTCTATCTCTCTACCTCTCCATCTATATTCTTACCTTTCTTTTCTTCATCTTCATCTTGATTCTTGATCTTTTTCCATAAACTCAGTCTAGCTTGAAATTTTTCTTTGTTGATTCCCTTCAATTCACAGCAAATGAAGATGATGAGTCTACTATTTATTTAACTTAAATTATATATATTTTTAGTTTATTTCACTGCACAATTGATTGATGGGACACGTTTTTAGTCATAGGTCAGGCTGGAAAATATTGATACAAGATATCGATACAAAATTCTGCTATGATAGGACCCTTTTCTGCCCCTCTCTTAATGGGACCCTTTTCTGCTATGATAGGACATGTTTTTTGCTTTTACACTTAGCCATAGGAGTACAGGCTAGACATCTCACATCTGCATTGCACAAGCGCACAGCAGCACAGACTGCACTGTACAGTGCAGCCCACAGACAACACGTTTTCTCACTTTATCAATTATTAATCTTCTTCCCCTTTCCATCTTTCCGAAAATGAAGATGATGAGTCTACTATTTCTTTAACTTAAATTATATATTTTTTAGTTTATTTCACTACACAATTGATTGATGGGACACGTTTTTAGTCATAGGTAAAGCTGGGAAAATATTGATACAAGATATTGGAGTCTTTTGGCTAAATATTGCTAAATTTAAAACATATTTGCGTTATAGATATTATTCCAAGTTATTTAGGAAAATGAGGAGAGAGATTGAATTTCGGCAACACTGTTGCCGAAATTCAACAAAAAATAGGAGAGAGAATAAGAAAAAGGAGGAAAGAGAAAAGTGAAATAGTAACCTTGAATTTTGGCAACAGTGTTGCCGAAATTCATTTGCCCAATTTTCCTGTGCTGCCCGAACGTGTGAGTGTGAGAAATGCAATAATAAGTAGGTGCCCCCAAAAAAAAAAGTAATTGCGGCAATAGTATTGTCGAAAATGGTAGGGAAAAAAAAAGTGAATGCCAAAATCTGGGGAAGAATTAAAGAAAAATATAATGTGCTACGCACAATATTTTTACAACAAATCACAGGTAACTGGTTATTATTAATTCAAATTTAAATTTAACATTGAGATTACTATTTTAATCCAACAATAATAATAAGTAACAACCTGACACTTAAAATTTGTTGTAAAAATATTGTAAAAATTATGTGCACTTCATTTCTATAAAAAAAAAAAATTCCCAATTGTGGCAATGGTATTGCCGAAATACCATTGCCACAATTAAATAAAAAAAAATAAAAAAAAATAAAAACAAACAAACAACAAAAAAACAAACAAACAAACAAATTTCCCAATGGTATTGCCGAAATACCATTGGGAATTTTTTTTTTTTTTTCAATTGTGGCAATGGTATTTCGGCTTTTTCTTTTCAATTGTAGCAATGGTATTTCGGCAATACTATTGCCACAATTGGGATTTTTTTTTTTTTTTTGTTTTTTTAGAAATGAAGTGCACACAATTTTTACAACAAATTTTAAGTGTCAGGTTGTTACTTATTGTTATTGTTGAATTAAAATAGTAATCTCAATGTTAAATTTAAATTTGAATTAATAATAACCAGTTACCTGTGATTTGTTGTGAAAATATTGTAAAAATATTGTGTACGTAGCATATTATATTTTTCTTTAATTCTTCCCCAGATTTTGGCAT
The DNA here is from genome assembly GCF_002906115.3 of Quercus suber. Classification (NCBI taxonomy): domain Eukaryota; kingdom Viridiplantae; phylum Streptophyta; class Magnoliopsida; order Fagales; family Fagaceae; genus Quercus; species Quercus suber. The sequence continues at coordinate 66,193 of NW_027069972.1, forward strand.
TCACTTTTTTTTTTCCTACCATTTTTGGCAATACTATTGCCGCAATTACTTTTTTTTTTTTAGGGCACCCGCTCATTATTGCACTTCTCACACTCACACGTCCGGGCAGCACAGGAAAATTGGGCAGATGAATTTCGGCAACGCTGTTGCCGAAATTCAAGGTTATTGTTTCACTTTTCTCTTTCCTCCTTTTTCTTATTCTCTCTCCTACTTTTTGTTGAATTTCGGCAACAGTGTTGCCGAAATTCAATCTCTCTCCTCATTTTCCTAAATAACTTGGAACAGTACCTATAACGCAAATATGTTTTAAATTTAGCAATATTTAGCCAAAAGACTCCAAGATATTGATAGGACCCTTTTCTGCCCCACCCTTAATTGGATCCTTTTCTGCTATGAGAGGACACATTTTTTTCTTTTACACTTAGCCATAGGAGTACAGGCTGGACATCTCACATCTACACTGCACAGGCGCATAGCAGCACAGGCTGCACTGCACAATGCAACCCACAGACAACACGTTTTCTCACTTTATCAATTATTATAAATTATTATACCAATTAATAATTTGATATGTATCATATCAACTCATTTGTATTATAGTGACACTAATTTATTGAACCATGTAATAAATTAATTTTTATTTGTGCAAATTTAGACTTTAAAGTGGTCACGATTTTAAAAAAATTACAAAAACTTAATTAGTAATTCTACATCTCAAAAAGCAAGAAAAATAGATTTTAAATAAATAAAATTCAATATATATTATTTGATTAATATTTAAATATAAAACGGCCTCACTTAAAATTTTGGCCTAAGGCCCCAAAGTTGTTGAGCTGGCCCTGGTTGGTGGGAAAGTGTCTCATTAAGTGTATAGTAAACACTGAAAGAGTCAAAGACCTTCACCGTTTGTTTGTTTTCCCCCTATTATCTAATTCGTTTTCTAAAAGAGAAAATGAAACAGAATAATTGTCAAACCAAAGGAAATATGTTCAGATGTAGGGTGTATGCGGTAAAAACCGAATAACCTTTTGAGAAACAAACACACACACACACACAATGGAGAGGAAAAGGGATTCTAACACAACCTTTTGGGTTGGGCTTCTAACTGAAATAACTAATTTGTAGAGATAGATTTAAAAGCTAATTATTTGACAATAAGAAAGATATTCAAAATAAAAAGATTAGACTATCAAATGTTATGGAAAAATAAATAGTCTCTTTCTTATAAACTTTCCTTGGCCAATCTAAGGAAGATGAATACCTGGGGATGGTAATAGTGTAGAAAAGAATATTACAAGGTTGTTTATAATCTTTTATATGCACTTAATCTCTCTGTTTTTTTTTTAGACCGCCCCCCCACACATAAAGGGCAGATACTTCCCTTGGTAGGAAACTTGTCCCATGCTCCCCTTTCCCTCTTTTTAAGGATGAGATGTGAATGCAACACTCTATTGGAATACCGTTCAAGAGGGTCGTTTAGCCATAAATGCAGCATGGCTAGTTGGTGTAGTGAATTTAATGTAAAGGAGATGGTTGCTTTCTCAGGAAACTTCCTCCAACCTTTATTGGAGATTCCACTGTTCCTTTGTCAAATAGTATCCTATGAGTAACCTGCAAGTCTTCAATTGCCCGTCCATGTTTTCGAGCTCACCTTCCTCCTCGGTCCGGGTTCATGGTACAAACCTTCCTTAGGCTGGTCTTCTCAAAATACCACAGGGTAGTTTGCTTTTAGACAAGTCTTTTCCGGGCCGAATCCTTTGCTCTTTGGCCCATGGTGCTTGGTTTATGTCCATTTCTCTTACATCAATACATCATTGGGCCTCTTTGGGTTTATCTAGGCCCAATCCTCTTTGATTTTCCTCCCCTTCACCCACCACAAAGGGTCTATCCACGATATGTGCAAGGGTTCTCGAGACTCATGTTTTTGTTTCATAGAGTTTTGGAATTTAAGTAATTTTTATTCTTATTCACATATTAGGTTGACTCTTATATTGAATAAAATATTATATAATCTCTATATAATATTTAACTTGACTAAGTTTAAAATTCACCTTTATTAACACCATTTTTTTAAAAAACTATTCTATATTATTATAATTAGTTATTTGTCATTTTCATATGAACTTATTACTTTTCTATGTCACTCATAATTTGTTACATCAAAATTGTAACACAAAATATTGAGATTAAAAAAAAGAAAAAAAAAAGGTACAAAGAGGAAGTTGAGAAGTTGACTGATGAAAAAAGAGTCTTCTGTGTGGGTCATAGTAGTTATGGCTTATATGAGAAGGCTTCTTTGTTAAAGCATTCTCATTAGGAGTGTCAAATGCCAAATATTTGGCATTTGACACACCAAACTCTAAAAAACAACCTTTATCAAGAGTTTCAAATGCTATAATTTTTGCAATTAATGAACAATGCAATCTCAAATTTGAGACCGCATTGTTCACCAATTGTAAAACTTAAATTATTTTTTAGTTCAGGTGGGGCCACTTTCCTTTCTTCTTATTATTTGTCTTTCTCTTTCCTATCACTTCTATCTTCCTTCTTCTCTCTTCTGTGTCCTGTGGTTTAGCATGGTTCGATGGTTAGGGTCGTGGTCTGATGGGTTTAAGTCCAATTGGATGGTTCAATGGTCGTGGGTGGTGGCAGTGATGACTTGTGGTCGGTGATTGTGGTCCGATGGGCATGGGTTGTGGGTCTAACGGCCCAATGGTCATGGTGGAGGTTCGGCGATGGAGGTTTTTTTTTTTTGTTGTGGTTTTGGTTTGGCATAGGTTGTGGGTCACCGATCCTGGGTTTGTGTGTGTGTGTGTGATGGGTTTTGGTTCACCGATCTGGTTTTGGTTCTTGTGGGTTTTGGTTCGGCGTGATGGTGTTGGGATTTGTGCCCCAGAATCCTATTGTATAGTGCTATGTATTATATTATGTATGATATTGTGTATGACATGATGTATGACTTAATATTACAATTAATAAAGCTGTTTTATTATTATCTGAAATAATGGTGATATGAATGTTTGGACATTATTATATAGTCCATGAGATGCATAGTATGTGATTTATGTGATTTAGTCACAGAAGATATAAGTCATAAGTTCTTTGTAAACTCAAAATTTGGTTCGTAGTTGCTGATGAAATTGGGCATTTCATCTGCGAAGACCATAACATATCAGCTAAGATGATTTGTCTTGGTCATGAAAGTGGTGACTTAAAATAACTCCTAAAGCATTGGTTAACATTTTCCCCCCTCTCTCTCTCTCTCTCTCTCTCTCTATATATATATATATATAATTTGTATTGTTTGCTTTTACGACGATGAAACAACAATCAAACGTTTTTTTTTTAAAAAAAAAAACACGGATTGAGATCTAGAATTATTGCACTTTGCAGATTATCCTTTAATGAATATTGATGTTTAAAAAAAAGGATAAATTACGGCCACTTATCCCCAGATTCAGGGTAATACCAAATCCATCTAAAGTTTTTTAAAAATGATCAATTTAGTCCTTAAATTACAGCGCCTTCTATTAAATCATTTTGTTTCATTTTCAAGTTTTCCCTTTCCTTTGCACTGTCTCTTTGCTCTCTCTTTTTCACGCCAAAAAAGTTCTTCTCTCTGTCAACCTCAAGCTAGCCATAAGGTTTCAAACTCAACAAAGAACCAAAAAGACAATCAAACACAGATCAACCCAACCAAACAACCATCCAACATCAAACCTCAAACATACCCAAATAAAAAATATTTCAAAACAAAACCAAGACCCATAACAGGGACCGACCCATCTACCGTTGTCAACCATGGCACCAACTATCACTACCCACTCATCCTCATTAAACCCAAACAATTCCAACTATCCAACATCATATGATTCACTGCCCAAACCCAAACAAACCCAAGTCAATTTAAAAAAAAAAAAAAACCCATACCCACGACGTCGAGCTCCACCAGATTGGGATCTTGCAACTGCTAGCAACCACTCATCGCGACCCAGCAACCACAGTCCATCCTCCTTGATAGTGATCGAACCACCCAGCTTTAAATGACAGCGTATGGCGTGAAATTTGCGGGAAAATCAGCTCTGAAACAGTATAGGTGGCGGAGTTTGTTGGTCCTTTGTTGAGTCTAAAACGGCTTGGCTTGAGAGAGAGAGGGTTTTTCTGGTGTGAAGAAGAGAGCAAAGAGACGAACAAAGGAAAGAGAAAAAACTTTAAACTGAAATAAAACGATTTAATAGACAGTGCACAAACGGTGTTAGTGTTTAAGGAACAGATTGGTTATTGTTAAAAATCTTTAGATGTGTTTGATATTACCCAAACCTAGGTTACTCCAAAAAAATTCTCAATTCTTAGATTTCTTTTTTAACTTTAAGCATTTTTTTTTTAATTTTTTTTTTTAAATAATTTTGACTTTTATTGCTTACGTTAGCGTGGTAACTAATTACAGGCTATATGAGAATAAAGTAGCGATAGTGAGCTATACGTGTTTACTCAAAAAAAAAAAAAAAAAAATGATAGTGAGCTATACGAGAATTAGGGTCCGTTTGGTTCTCGAAAAATATTTTCCGAAAAATATCTATTTTTCGAAAATGTTATTTTCTGAAAAAAGAAAATATTTTCAAGTGTTTGGCAGTATTATTCAAATTTTCCTAGAAAATGTTTTCATGTGTTTTGTTGCATTTGAAAATGCTATTTTTCTACTACTTTCTCACATTTTCCCAGCCATTTTATCTGATTCCAAACAAATTTTATATCACAAAATTCACCACCACCCACACATCTGCCCCCACAGAAAATCCACCACCACTACCCACACAAAACCCACCACCACACAACACAAAACCCACAGAAAATCCACCATCCACACCACTGCAACGAAAAAAAAAAAAAATCAAAGGAGGACGACGAGATCGAGAGGGCGGCGCGATCGAGACGACAATGAAATCGAAGATGATGATCTGACCCAGAGGAGGACGGCGCGATCTCAGCGGGATCTCGCAGGCACGAACTTGGCGTTGTGATCGTGATCTTGGCGCGATCGAGAGGGCGGCGCGATCTTGGCGCAATCGGTGACGAAGGAGGCGACGAGATCGGAGACGAAGGAGGCGACGAGATCAAGGACGAAGGAGGCGACGACAACGAGGATGGCAATCTAACCAGCGAGGACGTGCTTTAGGTGGAGTGTGCTTGGGCTCTCTCTCACTCTCTCTCTTCGGGTGTATTTTTCGGATATGCTTTGAAGGTAAAATAAGAGTGTAAATTGGTTTCCGTTCAAAATGCCTTATTTTCTGGTCAATGTGAATCATTTTTTCCGTTGACTGTATTTTTCATAAGAACCAAACACCGTATTTTCCAGAAAATCATTTCCGGAATCAATTTGAAGCCAAAATAAACGGAGCCTTAGTAAAATTTCCAACTCAATAGGTGTGAATTTGTTGTGTATGTTGCATGATTCTTTATTCTATCTCATGCATGATTTAGAGATTTTCTTAAAATATTCTTTACTAAATAGTAACAAACGGAAAAAAACAATTATATATAATAATTTAAAATTTTATATTTATTTACCTTTAAAAATTTTTGGGACCATCTTGAATTTTTTTATGCCAATAAAATTAAATTTTGGTCCATAATTTGAGCAACTTAACAATATATTTGGGTCTTTCAAGCAAAAAGGAAAAACTCAAAAAAAATTATAATAAAATTACTACAGGCTGGGTAGTGGCTTAATTCGTTCGACTAAGCACACTGCTCAATACAACACAATTTTCAACTTTTTATTATTTTTTATTACAATATTACTTTTCCTTACTAGACATATATTACTTACTTCTCATTTTTAATTATTTTTTCTTGTTTATTTTTTTTTTTGATAAGTAACATAAGAAATTTTGTTAAAAAAAACCAACCAAGTACATTGAAAGTATGCTATAGTGGCACAAATCAACAACTTAGATTACAACGATCCATAAGATCGGGGAGAGAAAGACAAGAATAGGAAGGCAAAACTAAACTCCACTCAAGGAGAGTATGGAAAAAGAAAGACTTAATGTCAAGAATAGATCGTTCGCAATTCTCAAAGCATCTAGCATTCCGCTACCACCATAAGCACAAAAACAAACAATGTGGCACAAACCTCCATAAACCTATATTTCGATGTCTACCAAACTTTCCCTACCAAGAAGCTAATACCTCACTAACTGTATGCGGCGTAACCCAATGTATACCAAACAAACAAAAAACCATAGACCACAACTCATATGTTTTTCTTGTTTATTTTTAACCACACACCTCTTTTGTCTCTTTGATTTTTACACTTTATAATTTTAAATTTTATCACATCTTCATCTACACTTTTACATCTACGTTTTACCTTCTTCTTTGTTTGTAACTTTTGTGTCTTCTACAAGTACCAGTGTAACAGTGTCTCTTCTCAAGTTTTGAGTCTTAAATTTCTCAGTACGATTTTTTTTAGCTGTACAGGTACCTTTGTTCATTTCATTTCTTTTCATTTATTTTCCTTTTGAGATTTTTTTGGTTTATATAATGCAAATTTGTTTTGGTTTAAGAACAAATTTTTTTTTTAAGCACAAATTTCATGTTGCCCGAATTTTGAATTTCGGCCGGTATTTACCGAAATACCTAAAAACATCTGAAATAGATTAGAATAATCCGAAATTTTTTCCAAAGTAGAATAGGGTGGGTTATTGTTCCGGTTTGTTTATAGGCACGGTATTTTCTGGCCATTACAACTAGAACGGAATGAAATTAATAACATTGAATCAAACTTAATTATCTGAAGGCTAAAAAGAAATCAGATTGTGTAATTTATACTTCTTAAAGAATACTTTGAACAAAATTCTTAGAGCTGCTATTGGGTTTAAGTTCAGTATCTAGTAGCACTAAACTTGTTAAAATTGTGATATATTTATTTTTAAACACATATCACTATCGGTCCAGTGCATTGAAGCACGACCTAATCTGAACCCTAAAAAAAACTAAAGTCAACATTTGTCCTAATCTCCTCTCATAATTGTTTGTTAGCTGTCACGCATTCCACTTGATTTTTTTAATATAATTTAAAATTTTTATTAAATTTAAGCATTTATGGAGGTGGTTGAAGTTAAATGGTTTGGAGACCCTACATATTAAAGAGGTGAAGGAAAGTCTCATACCTCCCTCTCACCCGCAATAGGCGGAATTGAGATATGTTGGGAAAGTTGTCTAATCAGACTGTATGATAAGATAAGAATGATGTTGATGTCATAGTTATGAACACTTTTTTTTTTTTTGAAAGCATGGACACTATGTTGAATCAGCGGTTGAACTATCAAACCTATAAGAGTAATAACAAAAACACATAAAATAGTCCAATTTTTACTATAATTTATCATATGATAAGTTGTGAGTAGTAAAAATATGAATATGTGAGTTGTGACAATACTCAATAGTGTCTTTTTATGTGTCTCTATCATTGCTCAACTCATAATTGTACAAATAGAGTCCGTTTGGATACAGTTTGTTGTTGCTGAAAACTGATTGTTACTGAAAACACTGTAACAAAATAATTTTTAAATGTATAAATAGTATCGTGAGACCCATTTTTAATATTTTTAATATGTGAACAGTGCATGAACAGTACATGTGCATGTACTGTTCATGCACAGTACTTTTTCTCCCAAAAGTCAATAACTCCGCTAAAAAAAAAAAAAAAATTGAAAACGCAACGCCACTTTAAGTGAAACAAAGTACTATCCAAACTGGCACATAATAGCGGACTCAGGATTTGATGTCATGGAAGATAAAATTTATATGCACAAATACATGCACACAAACTTAAGAGAAGTCTAAATGATAATAAAAAATGTATGTGAATAATAAGTGATAAATATTCCCTTCTCTTCTGGTCTGTGAGATACCTACTCTTCAAAATGATTCCATGTGAGAGTGCTCTAGAGATGACGTTGACTATCCTTGTTGGTGCTTCGCTTTTGTTTAAGAGTATTTGTATTAGTTTGTATAAAAATTATTGTTTATTTTAGCAAGAGTGCTGTTTTTTTCTTTTTTATAGAACAACATTTCACACACACATACCAGATTATCTATTCTATACTTTATTTCATTAAAATTTCAATTTTTTTTAAATTGTTTTTTTTTTCACACAATAACTACCACCTACTTTATTCCTTTATCCATAGTATACATAAAGAAAAAAAATATAAAATTAGATGCAAAATGAATAGTGTCAATGTAAATTTATATGGTCATTGTATTAACTTTACAAATTTACACATTTTTAACTTGACTAATGTGAGTAATTTTGGAACTTATAAATATATAAGATTGTGCATTTTTTTTTGAAGTTTTGCATTGATTGACGCAAATGATTCAAGATATTGTTAAGAATCACCTTCAAATAAGACTTCTTGTATATTTACCAACGATCATGTGAAAAGAGAAGACAAATTAATCATTTGTATTTGTATTGTGTTTATCAATTAAAGTTTTTTATTTTTTATTTTTTTTATGTCAAGATTCCACTTACTATTTCTAAGAAAAGTATTGTAAATAGTTAGACTAACCTCAAGTGCAATTTACATTTCGTATTTTTCCAAGTAAAATATTTTCTTATTTTCAAGTAATTGTTTGCATGTAAAATGTGGTTAAGTTTGAAAAATATTTTTTGTTGACCATAAAATTCTTCATAAAAAGTTGTAAACCGTTTTACCTTTAAAAACTTGGTAAAATATTTTACAAAAATACACAATGGCCCCCCTCCCCCTATTTGGTGGCTAGGATGTTGATTTAGCGGGCGGGGCAGTCGGTGCAAGCGGTTTAATGGCCAGCAATATGGTCATTGGAGTCATTGTCCTAGTAGACTGTTCACTAGACCTCTAGCACCGATGACTCCAATGCCTGTACTACTAATTTTTGTGGTTTGCTTGAAAAAATTTATGTCACACCAAATATCTAAAATATTTTACGTTTAAAAATATTTTATTTCAAAACAAAACAGAATGTGTATGTGTTCATTAAAAAGAAAAAGTGCGACTTATGTGAATTCTAATATATAATTAATATAGACTCATAATAGAATTAACATTTTTGAAACTATATTATGAACACGGATGTGCATGAAATTTCAGATTTCATTTTCAAACAATCTACATTTTGGGGTTCATAGTGTAATTGTTCTCATATGTTTTACTTATAAATAAATTTGCATAAGAGTATTAAATTATTGATTATGTTCATGCTTTTTTATAATTTTTTTTATCAACTTTGGAAGATAATACTAATGTTTTTTTAAAAAAATTATATTTTCAATTAAAAACTCTTACTTTCTTCATATCTATAATATTTATTTTCCTATTATTGGTTTTGAACCTTTAAAAGAAATTGATAAAAATGTGAAAGAATTTTATTTTTCTTTTCAGTTGAAGTTTGACAAAAATAAATAATATCCTATTAATTATGATACACATAGAAAAATAATAATAAATACAGAAACAAAATCTATAAGAATAAAAAGAATATAAGAGGAACTCAGATTTTAATATATATATATATATATATAATGGAAATTTGGGTGGGGCCACAGCATATTTTTTTTTTTTTGTAAAAAAAAAAAAAAAAAAAACTCTTAATGTAAGATTGATCCAATAATAATATTTTCCTTTAATTTTGCACTTTTATTTTTGGGATTTTAAGTCTTTTGCTTATAAAATTGAAGTAGTCAAACAATCAATTCAAATGTCAAATTTTTAGTTTTTAATTATTTAGATTGGTCTCAAGTACTCATATACAAGTGTTTGCTTGTGCATGTCGCTTATAAACTTTACTAATGTGTCTTATAAGGAGGTTGCATTTAACGGTACTAAATGGAAAATGAAATTTCTCTAATCTATTTCGAACTTTTCAGGGATCAAAGCGGTAACATTGGTTATAGGTCCATACATAAGTCAGAGGTCAATCTTTATTTTGGACATTGCCTCTTTGAAAAGCTTTAGCTTTTAGGTATGAGCATCCGTGGGAATCATCGAGAGAAAGGTGATAGCAATTGGTATGATTCATATATCATTTTAAGTTTACTCTTGTTTTCCTTCATTTTTTGGTCCTCGATATTTTTGTTCCCAAGAGCACATATATATATATATATATATGTGTGTGTGTGTGTGTATGTATGTATGTATGTATCTTTTTACTCATAAACTGAAATATTTTATAAAAAAAATGTTATGTTCATAACATTTTTACAACGCTTTTACAACAAATTTTAAGTGATATGTTGTTATTAGCTGTTATGAATTTACAAAAAAATAATTTAAGTTTTGGATTCAAATTAGAAATAGTAACATTTTTTTTTTTGAGAATCCAAAAATAGGGGATTTTATGGTTATATTACGCCTCCGAGCAGAGCACACAGACTTTGCGATGTGATAATGGACTCCTGTTAGTAGCGGGAATCAAACCTGAGTGTGTTAGGCAGAGTGAACGAACCATACCCAGCTGAGCCAAGCCCCCCCTTGACAAAATAGTAACATTTTAGCACGTAGGATTTATTGTGAAAGTGATGCAAAATTGTTATGGATGTAAGTCATGTAACACTTTTGAGAACAGATTTTTATAATTAATAACAAGCATAATATAATCAGACCGGTAATAAATGGCTACAAACATGAACAACAAATAGCAACTAGTTACCAATAAGACAGCCAATAATAAGCAACCAACAATACCCAGAGCACCCCAGATCTATCAATAAAATATAAAATTAACAAGAATCCATGACGGAATTAGGGAGCCTACATAAACAGAATAAGGTCCTGTTTAGAACCAAATTAAACAGACGATATCAAACATCAGCCATAATAGCTTGGACCCACTCCAAATCTGTCTTTTACCTTGAAAAGTTAATTGCATTAATTACCGTATAATGGTCACTTTATAAATACAATTTTTTGTTGAATGTGGGGAACAAAGATTAGAGTTTAAGTTTTCAGAAAAAAAACTTCATACATATATATATTTAAATTATGTTAAAATAGAATTCTATTTCAGATATAAAAAAATAAAAATAAATAAAATGTACTCCATTAGGATCAAGCCAAATGTGATAGATAGTAGTACCAAGAGCCAGATTGCATATAGTCTTCTTAAAACTCTTCCCATTTAATTTATTCAAAGCACATTTAACTTTGTCACTCCAAGATCCAACCTGACTCCCATAAAGGCATCTATCTAGAAATCGTACAATCAAAATTACTCAATCATACCCTAACAGAAAGAGCATTTCGATCAAATCACCTTTTCATCCTCAAGAAACCATTCTAACTAAGCCAATTGCCACCAATGAGCTATAGACTGCTAAAGGCATGCATTGCTACTATCAGGGATGGATCCATGATTTAGAGCGAGGAAGGCCGAAGTATGAACAAAGAAAATTTATGAAAACCAACTTCTTAATACATTGCTATTCAATAATCTATCAAAAGGGACCTGGCTTTATTTTAGATCTGAGAAATCATCCATGATTAATTACGTACTAAATTTTGCATGGTATAAAATCAAAGAATTTGTCAGATATCATCTTTCATTTTGATTTTATGAACCCAAAACCAATTTTAAAAATTCAAATATTATAATTGATTTTCCAATTATATTTATCATATCATTATTGTTGCTAAGGAAAGAAGAACACAAAAATATGGCCAGCATGCATAATGCACCAAATAGTAAACTATAAATATAACTATATATAAATTATTTTTTCTCAATAATTAGTTCTAACAATTAATTATTTTTTGAGTTTGTGTTATGTTTTATCTCATTATACAATTTTTTTGAGAAATAATTACAATAAGATGCTAATTTTGCAATTTGAACATTTTCTCCCTTAGACCTCAAACACTTTGTGTATGGGGAGGTGTCAATTTAGCTCCAAGCTCATAGCATCTCATTATACAATTAATTGTTCAACTAAAAGATAAAATTAACTAAGTATGACCAAGCTTTAATTTATGATTATTTTTGGATGGGCATGACCAAGCTTTATTTATTGTTCAACAACAATAAAGTGTCTGATAGTAGAATAAGAGATTTAGGGTTCAATCCATGCTCGCACAAAAAATGAATTGGTGTCTTAGTCTGATGATAAAGAGCTGTCATCAAAAGCGGATCTCATAGGTTGAAACTCTCTAAAAAAAAGACACCCACTAACCCGTAGACCCACTATTATTGTTGGCACTTTACATAAATAAACCAATTAAATGCACCAATGCATTAGGTTCTGCTAATTATATTTGTATATTACAAATTTTATAAAATATTTTAAATAATTAGAGGATATTTGTTTAATTTTTGTTGTAAATTATTAGAAGTATTATCTAATCTTTAATCAAAATATACTTTTGACATCTTTAAATACTATTTTTGTTCTTATAAAAAAAATACTATTTTTGTTTAGATTGTTAAAATTTCAAAATTATTTTATTTATTTTTATATTAATTAATTATGACTTCATCACGACCTGACCTCTGTTAGACCCACCCGATCAAACCTTAAAAACCTTGAACCTCTTCATTTTACGGTTCTTTGAATAGTTTGGATCTCAAAACCATGGGTAGGTCATCTTGTCTAGATGATAAAGAGTGTATTCAAATAAGATATTTAGGGTTAGACCTCGCCAATACCAAAAAACAATTGGTGTCTTGACTTTATCCAATTATAATGGAGTGGATTACATAGACTGAAATTTTATGTATCAATTATGTTACAAAAAGTTTGAGTAGGTTAAATAGATGTTAGCAAAAACTTAGTTAATATTTTATATATCAATAAGTAAGAAAAAGGATTTTTGAATAAAAATTTTTTAATATAAAAAGTGAAATAATTAATATTTAAAAGTAAAAATTAAAAAATGTCACTTAAATTCATATTTTGCGAGCCCATTTAACGAGTAGATCAGTCACTCTATTTCTATCTGTGCAACAGTTTTGTCCTTGTTTTTCTTGTTGGATTTCCCCCCCCCCCCCTCCAATAGATGGTACTTGTAATTTTTTTTTTTTTCTTCTTCTTTCAGTGGTTTGGTGTTCTACTCGTGAGTTTTTTTTTTTTTTTTTTCTTCTTTCATTGGGTTCACCGTCCTTCTTTCTTCCTTTTTTTTTCTTTTTTTTTTTTCACCTGGGTTCACTGTCCCTGTTCTTCCTTCTTTCTTTTTTTTTTTTTTTTTTTTCACTTGGGTTCACCATCCCCGGAACAACCCAGTGAAAAAAAAAAAAAAAAAAAAAAAGAAGCTGCAATGGGTGACAGAAATGGGGCTCACAAATAGTGTGAAAAATATTGAGTGCTGGGAAATGAGTAATGGTGCCAAACAAACATGGTATTTTAAAGTGATGAGTGATGAGTTATGAGTAATGAGTGATGAAAATTGAGTGACGAAAATTGAGTGATGAAAAAAGTGATGTCAAACAGCCTCTAAGTCTGTTTAGTTAGTTTTTCCTTTCCTCTGGTTGTATAAAAGCAGAGCATGCATGTACTCTTATCTAAATTAATCAAGATTATTTCTCACAAATCTTGCTTAGTTCCTAATAATAATGCAATACGCATATGATTATTAATAAAAAAATATATTCTGAAATAGAAATTTGTACAAACCTTAGATTTCGCAAGCCCCACCAAAAACATTGAAATAATTTTTTAAGAAACTGTCAGACTGCACGACACCAGACTGAAGGGCTCCAAGAAATATTCCAAAATCAAAGAAGGTTGTATTTGGTGATGCATTTGGTGGACTTATAATGCAATCAACGTTTAGAAATGTGTGATTTCCTAAAATGTGATCACAATTGAAAGAACTGTCGCTACATTCGTTATTTTTTTCACAGGCCTTGTGCCAGCAAGCCGTTTCTCGGTCAATAGAAAGAAAATACCAAATGGCTCCCAATACCTAAAAGACCAGTGAGCCATTGAACATCAATTAATTCCTCATCTATCCAAACCAGATAATAATAATTGTAATGCAAAAACATTCATAATAACAATAATAATTCATACAATTGTACAAGATATGTAATCCATGCAATTGCACAAATGAATAAAATGAATTATTTCACATTTTATAATCATTATATAAAAATAGTTTTTTTTTGTGTTTCCGAAATAAATGCTTTTGATTCACTAATATTGTTATTTTTAAAATCTAAATTTTGTTCATGAAAACCAACAAAACTTTGATTTTTTTTTTTTAAATGATACTTGTCAAGGTAAAATTTTATGAGTATCAAAAATCAGTTTGAAGTCAAACTTACATGGCTGGCAATGATGTACAGGATGAAATTGAATGCAGCTTTAACCCATATGGGGGTTTTATTAGATAATTTGTTTTCTTTTCTCTCAGGATATAATTTGTTTTCTTTTCTCTCAGGATCTTTCCAGGATCGGTAGATTTGAACAACTCTTGGCGCATATTGGAAGAGAACCAAAAAATTCAATAACTTTCTTTTCTTCAAAGATTTTGAGCCTTTTAGTTCTCGAAAAATAATTAAAATTATCACCTGAACAGATTACAACAAGTTTAGAGTCAACAGATAAAAAGATAAATATATGGCACATTAATAAAAGTCATCATTGGTATAGCCAAATCAGCTGAAGAAATCTCTCCTTTACCTGTGGGAAGGGAAGAAGAACCAGAATGTCAATTAGGAAGTATAGCCACCACCTCCATGGTATTTTCTTAGGATCAATGTCTTCTCCCGAGGTCTTGTCTGTATAACCATTAAGAACTTTCAAAATAATATTTATAATGCCAATTATATCAGTAACAGATCTCAAAATAAGAGATATGGTTCTCAACTTTTTGTCCAACCCAATGCACTTATTATCTTCGTTGATCACAGGAACGTAAAAGAACAAAGGATCCAATGCTACTGCAATCACACACTACACTCCAAATATTATCCTCCATGATTGAAAGAACCTTGATCTTGGCGATGAATCACCTGATTCACCTCCGTTCGTCACGCATTGCCCCACCTCAATTTCATGATTCCTGAAAAAAAAAATAAAAATAAAAAATAAAACCTTAGAATTACTCCATGACACTATTGTTAACTTGTAAAAGACTATAGGCTTTAGATTCACCTTATTTATCTTGTATAACATACATATTTGTACTACATACTCTGCCTCCTATATAAAGACACTATGTATATTTTATTAGAGCATTCTTATCAAGCCTTCTATATGCTATAAATGTTATATTTTAGCATCTTAAACCCAAAAATCCACTCCATCAAACCTGGTAAATGTTATAAAATTTGCAATACTGCTACAATGCACTCTCATTTTTGAGAGCGCACTGTAGCAGGATTGTATAATATTTTATTTATTTATTTATTTTCTCTCTCTAGCTCTCTGTCTCCCACATCTCTTTCACTGTTCTCTCTCTGTCTTCCACGTCTCTCTCATTCTCGTTCTCTCTCCTCTCTCTTTCTCAGATTCTCCCTCTAGTGGGTCTGATGGGTCTCGATGACTACAAATGGGTCTGGATCCAACGGTGGAGGGTCCGACTGTGGTTGAGGTTGGTTGAGACCATGGGTTGAGTTGGTTGAGGTCGTGGGTTGAGGATCGGGTTGAGGTGAGGATCGGGGTTGTTGGGGTGGTGGGCTTTGTGGCGGTTTTGTTGTGAGTTTTCACTGTGGTTTGTGCCATGGGTTTTTTTTTTGTGGTTGGGGGTTGAGGTTATGGTTGGTGATGGTGGTTGTGGCTATGGCCGTGGTTAGAGGTGATGAGCTTGAAAAGCTCAGCCATGGAGGTTTTGAGAGCAAATATCAAAAAGAGGGAGAAGCTTCTCGATTTGTGCCGTGGGTTTTTTTTTTGTGGTGGGGGTTGAGGTTGTGGTTGGTGGTGGTGGCTGTGGCTGTGGTTGTGGTTGTGGTTGTGGCCGTGGTTAGAGGTGATGAGCTTGAAAAGCTCAACCATGGAGGTTTTGAGAGCAAATATCAGAGAAAGAGAAAAGCTTCTCGATTTGTGCCGTGGGTTTTTTTTTTTTTTTTTTTTTTTGGTGGTTGGGGGTGAGGTTGTGGTGTGGCTGTGCCTGTGGCCGTGGGCGTGGTTAGAGGTGATGAGCTTGAAAAGCTCAGCCATTGAGGTTTTGAGAGCAAATATTAGAGAGAGGGAAAAGCTTCTCAATTTGTACCGTGGGTTTTTTTTTTTTTTTTGGTGGTTGGGGTTGAGGTTGTGGTCGGTGGCTATGGTTGTGGCTGTGGCCGTGGTTTATCGATGATGAGCTTGAAAAGCTCAAGCCATGGAGGTTTTGAAAGTAAATATCAGAGGGAGGGAGAAGCTTCTAGACCAGGTTGAGAAAGATGGAGAGGCAGTGGGAGAGAATGACAGAGGAGAGTGAGAAATAATAAAAAAATAATAATAAAAAATGATAAAGAAAGAATATTTAAATGAAGTGTTAAAAAAATAGAAGTTTTGATGGNCGGCTCGCCGAGGTCTTGTCTGTATAACCATTAAGAACTTTCAAAATAATATTTATAATGCCAATTATATCAGTAACAGATCTCAAAATAAGAGATATGGTTCTCAACTTTTTGTCCAACCCAATGCACTTATTATCTTCGTTGATCACAGGAACGTAAAAGAACAAAGGATCCAATGCTACTGCAATCACACACTACACTCCAAATATTATCCTCCATGATTGAAAGAACCTTGATCTTGGCGATGAATCACCTGATTCACCTCCGTTCGTCACGCATTGCCCCACCTCAATTTCATGATTCCTGAAAAAAAAAATAAAAATAAAAAATAAAACCTTAGAATTACTCCATGACACTATTGTTAACTTGTAAAAGACTATAGGCTTTAGATTCACCTTATTTATCTTGTATAACATACATATTTGTACTACATACTCTGCCTCCTATATAAAGACACTATGTATATTTTATTAGAGCATTCTTATCAAGCCTTCTATATGCTATAAATGTTATATTTTAGCATCTTAAACCCAAAAATCCACTCCATCAAACCTGGTAAATGTTATAAAATTTGCAATACTGCTACAATGCACTCTCATTTTTGAGAGCGCACTGTAGCAGGATTGTATAATATTTTATTTATTTATTTATTTTCTCTCTCTAGCTCTCTGTCTCCCACATCTCTTTCACTGTTCTCTCTCTGTCTTCCACGTCTCTCTCATTCTCGTTCTCTCTCCTCTCTCTTTCTCAGATTCTCCCTCTAGTGGGTCTGATGGGTCTCGATGACTACAAATGGGTCTGGATCCAACGGTGGAGGGTCCGACTGTGGTTGAGGTTGGTTGAGACCATGGGTTGAGTTGGTTGAGGTCGTGGGTTGAGGATCGGGTGAGGTGAGGATCGGGGTTGTTGGGGTGGTGGGCTTTGTGGCGGTTTTGTTGTGAGTTTTCACTGTGGTTTGTGCCATGGGTTTTTTTTTGTGGTTGGGGTTGAGGTTATGGTTGGTGATGGTGGTTGTGGCTATGGCCGTGGTTAGAGGTGATGAGCTTGAAAAGCTCAGCCATGGAGGTTTTGAGAGCAAATATCAAAAAGAGGGAGAAGCTTCTCGATTTGTGCCGTGGGTTTTTTTTTTGTGGTGGGGGTTGAGGTTGTGGTTGGTGGTGGTGGCTGTGGCTGTGGTTGTGGTTGTGGTTGTGGCCGTGGTTAGAGGTGATGAGCTTGAAAAGCTCAACCATGGAGGTTTTGAGAGCAAATATCAGAGAAAGAGAAAAGCTTCTCGATTTGTGCCGTGGGTTTTTTTTTTTTTTTTTTTTTTTGGTGGTTGGGGGTGAGGTTGTGGTGGTGGCTGTGCCTGTGGCCGTGGGCGTGGTTAGAGGTGATGAGCTTGAAAAGCTCAGCCATTGAGGTTTTGAGAGCAAATATTAGAGAGAGGGAAAAGCTTCTCAATTTGTACCGTGGGTTTTTTTTTTTTTTTTTGTGGTTGGGGTTGAGGTTGTGGTCGGTGGCTATGGTTGTGGCTGTGGCCGTGGTTTATCGATGATGAGCTTGAAAAGCTCAAGCCATGGAGGTTTTGAAAGTAAATATCAGAGGGAGGGAGAAGCTTCTAGACCAGGTTGAGAAAGATGGAGAGGCAGTGGGAGAGAATGACAGAGGAGAGTGAGAAATAATAAAAAAATAATAATAAAAAATGATAAAGAAAGAATATTTAAATGAAGTGTTAAAAAAATAGAAGTTTTGATGGAACGGATGTTGTAAAGTGATGTTTATATGTTATAAAATTGGGTTTGAGATAGTAAATGCTAAATTTTTTGCAATCCTTGATAAGAATGCTCTTACTAATGAAATACAATACAATCTACCAGTATTTCTAACATGGTATCAAAACCTGAGATCTAGAGTTTGATTCTTATTTCCTCCACTCTACCTCCCATTTAAATTCCCACGTGTTGGCCTCACTTATTAAAAGGTCGCTTTGGTCCACACATGAGGGACAATGTTAAAAATGTGTGGTTAAATTATTAATGTTATTATATCCCAATAGTTTAAACTTTTGGAACAATCGGTAATTTAACATGGTATCAGAGTACCATTTATATTGCTCACAATGATATCTTCCATGAACGAACTAAACACATCGAGATTAATTGTCATTTTATCTGTTATCATCTTGTTCATGATGCTCTCAAGCTATTCTTAGTCTCCTCTAAAGATCAACTTGCAGATATCTTCACAAAGTCACATCCTAAAAGATGCCTTCATGCTTTGTTTGATAACTTCAAGTTGGTCTCACACCCACCTTAAGTTTAGGGGGGGGGCACTGTTAACATGTAATAGGTCATGAACCTTGGGCCCACCTTATTTATCTTGTATAGTACACATACTTGTACTACACACTCTACCTCCTATTTAAAGACACTCATGTTTATTTTATTACTGATGAAATACAATACAATTTTCTAGTATTTCCTAGGAGGAAAGGAAAAAAAAAAAAAAGTGAAAAGGGAGTCAAAAGGTGCGGCTGAATTTATGACAGTGGGTCCTATTTGTTTGTTTTATTACAAAAATGCCATTAAGTTATGAGAATTGAAAACTGAAAACAGCCAAAAGTTGTTTTCAGTTTCCACAACTTATAACTTAAAAAGTAAAAAATTGAGTGTTGGAAACAGAGTTATGAAAACAAAAAAAATTATGCAGGCAAACGAGTATTTTGCTATGAGTCCTACCATTTTTGAGAATTGAGTTATGGAAACAGAGAATTGAGTCAAGAAAACTAGTGAACCAAACAGCCTCTTAACTGTCTAAAACTAATCCTAACTAACAATTAATGTGTCACGTGCTAGTCACATGTCTACTAATCTACACAACACTGATTATAACAAAGCTACAGGTCGTTGATGCTATACATGATTAAACTACAAGAACAAAATGTCGTATAGACTGCTTCTTCTACAGCAGCTTCCACAACTTGCTTTAGCCTTCTGCAATCTTCTTGGCTTTATCTTCTTTGATCAATGCTTTCTTTTCTTTATCATTCTGACAATTATTCGTAAGAACTTATGGTACTTAACTTTTCAAGTAGAGTTTCTATACGTTCCTCACATTTATTTTATTTTATTTTAATAATGTCCTTACATTTATTAAACCATAAGTTTATAGTGAAAATTTTGGTGTATCTCTTTGAAATTTCTCCCCTTCCAAACGCATTTTTAACCATATGGTTTATAATCAATTTATCATAGGAGGTCCTGTACATTTTTGTTGTATCTGCTAATTTCTCCTCTGCCAGACAATATATATATATATATATATATTCCATATGATTTAAATAATCAATAATATATCATATACGAGGTCCTGAACGAACGTGTCATCACCCGTGTGTATTACAATGTGAAGCATAAAGTTATGTGATACGTATTCATGAAACAAAAAAACAAAAAAAAGGTTATTTGAGATAACTAAAGCTCAATATTTGATTGTTTTAGACCTAAGACTAAGAGGACTCCCACTATCTCCTACTTATTGGGTTGGAGATGCTATTTATGCTAAAGGTCATTTGCTTGTTATCTCATTTCAGTTTCCTTACCTAGAGCCTAAATATAGATATTGTCTTAACACATTATGGTTGCTCCGTTTTGCAGTTCTCTTGGACAAAACCTCCAAACAAGTAACGATGTCTGGGAAAGCCTCTTTACAATTCTTATTTCTCTCTTTGGCTTGCTATTATTTTCGTATTTCATTGGAAATTTGCAGGTTAGCACCAATGCTTTGCTTTTTCTTTTCTTTTTTGACAAAGGCATAGGGTTCCTATTTCCTCGTTTTACAATTATGAACTAGAACATTAGTTAGCCTGATAACAAGAAGTGAGCACTAGAGTGGTGTTTAGGTTTGAACTTGGAATGACACACCTCACATGTTTTGTTGTATTATAATTTAAATAATAGAGAACTCAAAATTCAATACTCTATCATTAAAATATATATATATATATATAATATTTTTTTTTTCTAATTCAATTTGAAACAGAACACCAGATTGTGCAGGTGTTGGAAAATTCTGTTTCTATATAAAATGGGACGGACACCAGAATTTATTTTGAAACTTTGGATGTAACTCTGCAAATTCCAAACATAAATTAAGGATTGATATGAAACCTAAACCGTTTTTTTAAGCAACACTAATAAGCATTAGATTATCTCAATCTTTTGGCAGTGAATTTGTCATAATGAATATACACACGGAAAATATACTTTTTTTTTTTTTTTTTGTCTATCTAATATAAGATTTGACAAATTTAACTTACTAGTTGAAGTGGACAGTTATACATGCAATTGGAAACTGCAAGAACGGAGGAGAAACGAAAGAAGGCGGAGGAGGAGATGGAGGCGGAAAGAGAGAAGAAGAAGGTGGAAAGAGAGAAGATGAATGAAGCGAAACACGCAATAGAAATATGGATGTTCAAACACAAATTTCCTTATCAAATGAAAGGAGAAATTAGGCAGAACGTAATAATCAGTTTGGAAAGGAAACAAGATGTTAATGTGAAGAACCTGTTACATCATCTTCCTGAAGAACTAAGAAATAAGGCTAAACGCTTCCTCTACTTAGATTTACTTAAAAAGTGAGTTCGTTTGCTTCTATAAATTTGGTAGATAACATTTTTTCCCTATGCATAGAATAGTAATATTATTGATTCACATAAAATAAAAAGAAAGAAAAAAGAAAGAAAGAGAATAATATATATATATATATATATAGAGGTTTAGTAAATTGATGGTTTAACCATCCAGGTGCAGCACTCATGCCTCTGTATATTATACATATGAAAAATTTTGTCTTGTGTTTTATTTTAAAGTTAATATGACTTAATCGTGACATTCATGACTTAATTAAGAACCATATGTGAACTATTTTAAAAAAATTATTAAAATTAAATGAAAATATATAAAAATTAATTTATATGATAAAAGCATATTAAATATAGATAAAATTTTATTGAAAAATAAAAATTTTAAAATAATTTAAAATAAATAATGAACTTTTTAAAAATTTGTTGATATTTTGATAATTGATCAATTTTTCGTTGGAATGAAATTTTAATTTTTTAAAAATATTTAGAATAAAGTTTTGTTTGATGACAAACCATGTTAATAATTGTAATGTACTTTACGTGAATCACATGGTCAAATTATGCTATTCAACTTATTATAACTATAATATACAACCTAATGAAGGGTCCTATAAATATATACATTTTTTATAGAATTTTTATTGAATAAAAAAAATTAAAATAATGATATGGAAAATTATGGCCTTTCAAAAAACTAATGCAATATGAGGAAGAAATCAAAGAAGTCAAAACTTTTCTTGCCTATTATGTTATATTTTATATATATTAGTTGCATATTTGATCTCATCGATCGCATTATTCGTCTGGATTGTTTTTACTTTTTGAGTTAGTTGCCGGTGCTTGAAAATATAAATGAACAACTGTTGCTAAAGATATGCGACTCTCTCAAGCCGGTCTACTACAATGAGAAGAGCTACAATATTGTTCGGGAGGGAGACCCAATTGATGAGACGGTCTTCATCACTGAAGGCGTTGCATGGAGCTATTCAACTAGTAATAATGGTGAAGCAATCAGTGGCTCTTCTTCACTCGCTGTGCGTCTTGAAAAAGGTGACCTCTTTGGAGGAGAACTTCTTGAATTCGTTTTGAAAAACCCATCCTTGCCCAAACTCGCCATTTCTCCAAGAACCGTCAAAACCCATGGACCAATTGAAGGCTTCGCTCTAATGGCCGAGGAATTGAAGAATATAGTCTCTAAGAACTGGATGTGTGTTGGCAAAGGGCAGTTGGAACCTTTCGCAGCTTATGTGGTGCAAGCAGCTTGGCACCGGCATCATGAAAATAAAAATCTTGAAAAGTCCTCACAGGGCGGCAGATAATTGCTCGGGCAAGATTTCCGTGTATCATGCATGCTGTGTGAGGAATTCTCAACTGGGTCTTTCAGAGATTGTAATTTACTAGCTAGTTGTTTAGAGTATTGAATGAAGGCTCGACTAGGAAAAATAAATATCTTCTGAATTCGAGCTATTGTTGATGTAAGGTTGATTTGCCTTTTCTTTCTTCCCAAGAAAATGGATTTATTTGCTGAAAAAAAAATGAGGTTTTCATTTAAGTGCTTGTTCTCTGCAACTTCAACTGTGGTCTTCTTAAGGTCAAAATAGAAGTGATGTCTAATATTTTGGTTAAACTATTTCATTTTTTGTTTATGAAAAATCTCAAAAATTCCATGGACCAATATTAAGGAGTGTGAAACATGGAATATAATCTCAAGTTTAGGACTCGTCTTTCAAATTTGTTGAACCTATCTTCCAAATGTTTCCAAAGAGAATTTTCATATTGAATTTGAAACACGTCTAATGAGATAATTAGTTCCAGACTTGCTAAGAAGCTTTTATATATATGGTTGAAGCCCAAAGTCAAAGGCATGACCGATAAAAATATTGGAGCTAATTTTATTTGTCTTGAGATGGAGTTTTTTAATGCTAAATTCTTCCAAAATGAATTTTTGTTAAACTCATCTTTCCAAATTCAAGTAACAAGGCCCACGTTCATTAACGAATAGGACCAAACCCAGTAAGATTTTAATAAAATAGAGGCCCAATTCGTTTTGTAGTGTTGCTTGGTACTTTTAGATTAAAACTTACTAAAAAAGAATGTAAGGTTGAATTTAATTAACCATCTTTTTGGTTTTATTTCGTGCCAAATTTGCTTGTAATTTAGCAATTAGTAACCTTGTATTTAGGTGGGAGTCATGTAAGGGTAGTGTGTAAGAGAGTGTGAAGAAGTGCTCAATACTGTGTAGTGAAGCAGAGACTTGCGGCTGGATCTCGCGGGTGGCTCGCGGCTTGCAAGCCACCAGAAGATGCACACGAGTAAAGCATGTAGAGAAACTGAACCGTTATGCCAGCTGTAGCACTACAGGACAAAAAGTCTAGACTAGCCATTCAGTTAGCTCACGGCTTGAACTTGCGACTCAGTCAAGTCGCGAGGCCAAGTCGCCAGTTCACTTTGTTATGGGAAAACTGACTCTTTGCATTCCTTTCTCACCCTAGTATAAATACCCCTTTACCCACGAAATGTAAAGAGTTTCTAAAGAGAATTTTAAGAGAGAAACCCTAGAGAAAAACAAGATTGACTCATCCCTAATTTTGACATAGTGACTCTTCAAATTCCTCTACTCTCACCCTTTTCATTGTTACATCCTTGAGAGGTTCATTACCCAAATCATTTTCTCACCATACCTATATCTGTGAGAAGGTCATTTGGTGCTTTGGGAAGCAGTTAGGAAGGGACCAATTGATATTGATTGATGCTATGGGCTATAGCAGAATTTGGTAAGTTAGAAAAGACAAAAGATTCGGCGTAACCTCATTGGAGCAAGAAGCTTGGAGGGTTTAGGTACACTAGGTAGATTAGGCTTGAAGGATCTATTGCTGTTCATATATCCCAACTACATTTTCTAGTAGATTATTGACCGCTTGGAGGGCGACGAAGATGTTTTACGCTGAGGGTTTCAGTTTCTTTTTCGAAAACACATCGTTGTGTTGCCCTTGTGTTTGCATCTCTTTTCTCTTAATCTTTGTCATTTAATTTCTACTGTGGATGTGATTTTATTTGGTTTAGATTGTTTATCAATTCTGTTAATAGCTTGTGTTCATTTTTCGTACGTATATTGTTTGACATTTAGCTTGAATTGGTAATTTGTAAATTTGAGGTTTAAACGTTCATAGTATTTTACACGCTATTTGAACATTTAATTGGTATCAGAACGGGTACACTTGTTGTGGTTTAAATACCTAAGTGTGATCCTTGACCCCTTGTGTTTATTTGCCATGGATAGTGTTTTGTATGCCTCTATGCATGTTTTGGATGTTAATGAATGTAACATGCCATGTGTTTGTGAAAATGCCTCTATGAGTGATAATCCTCATGATTGTGATGCTATGTTACATGAATCTTTGGATGTTGTTGATATTCCTAATATTAAACTCTTTAAGAAAAAGGCTAAGAAGTTTCATAAGGATTTGAGCAAGTTATTTTGTGAAAATGATGATTTAATTGCTAAGCTTAATGAATCCAATAAATTGGTTGAAAAATATAAGAAACTTGCTAAAAATTCTCTTGAAAAGCTGAAAGAGTTTGAATGTTTGAATATGGACTTGGATGCCAAACTTGTTTTGCCTAACAAACTTGTTGATGAGCTAAAATGTGAAAATGAATTTCTTAAAATGCATGCCAAGTGTTTGATTGTTGAACTTATTGTTAAAAAGGATGAAAATATTTGTTGCAATCATGTTGTGGTACCCGATTTTGTGCCTATTGTGTGTTCTACCTCAAAGGACAAATCGGTGTATATTCCTCCACATAAAAGAAATCAAAAGGTAGAGAGAAAGGCTGTTAAGTCAAAGCCTCCATTTAGGTCTCAACATAAGGTTTTGGATGGATCTAAATTTGTTCCAACTTGCCACCATTGTGGTGTGATTGGTCATATAAGACCTCAATGTCATAAGTTGAAGAGAGAACAAAATCATGTTGCTAGATTCCTTCCCAAAAAGCTTAAAGGACCTAAACGCATTGTTTGTCACCATTGTGGTGCTTTTGATCATTTAAGACCTCATTGCTCTAAGTTTCATGCTCTTAAAAGAATAAAAAGAAAAGAGAAACTTGAGCTTCTTGGAAGTTGTGCTAAAAAGGGTAAACGGATTTAAGTAAAATAACATGTTATTAAAGAAAGTGTATAATGCTCTTAACTCTTTATCTATGTGCATCTCCGGCTCTCATTCTTCCAACCCTCGTCTTAATTCTCATGAGACACTCATTCCAAACAATCATTCCGTTTAGATGAAGAAGGGTTCTTATGGTTGAGCTTGTGCTCTTTTGGTCCTTAATCTATTTCCTTCGATCTTTGTAGGATCCTTCATGCATTAAATGTCATATCTTCATGCATTTTGTGCATCTTGCATTTATTTGTATGCATTGTTTTGTTTTTGATCTTCCTTTTATGTTTCAGTTTTGTGTGAGTAAAAAATCCAAAACCACATAAAAAGTGAAAAATTCAAAAAGTTTGATCGTATATGTTTGAGCACATATCACATGTGAGTTTTGCCTTATACCTTCGTACAAATGGCTTTGTGCATTTACGAGCTTAGCTTATTCTTTATGCACTTATATCTTTGTGGGAAAAATCTTGACATCTATGTGTGATTGTTGTAAATTGATCTTCAAGTTTGTCATGAATGATTAGTCAATAGTCATGTTGGTTTTGATCATTTGCTTTGCTATGTGATTATTGTAGTCATTTCTTTATGACTGTTTTGGTGTATGATCAAGTTGCTTACATTTTTCACATCATGTTTACTTAATTGCAATTTATTTGTTATATTATATTTGTCCTTTTATTACTTGCTTTACCTTGAGGGTCTAATGTGTTTTGTGCAAGTGTTTCAGGTTACAAGTATATATGTTTCAAGTGCATCACAGCTTCTCATCATTTTTGAAGGGGAGAAACTTTAAGCACTTTTTGTTTATATTGTGCATTTTCTTTAGTACATCATGTTTGTACCTTTACTTTTGTAAGCTTTTAAGGTTTGTACCCATGTTTTGTAGCTTTTGTACTTGCTATTAAATGTTATGCATTTTCTTTAAGTACATCACTTTTGTGCCCTAGTAGGATCTTGTTCTTAGATGCATATATGTTTTGCGCATTAGTTGAGTGTTGGACATGCAAATGATACTTTGTATTGAGTTTATTAGCTTGCATGTCCGGATGTTCATTTCTTGTGTGAATGAGCATTGTGGTCACTATTCTATAGTGATTGATTGTATGGTCATGCCATGGTTTATTGCTTTATTCCATTTTACTTGATCGCATTGTGCTTGCTTCATATGCATTACAAGTTTTTTGCATACAATGATCAAATTGTGTTGTTGTGTTTCAGGAGATACTTGTTCTTATGATTCAAGATTTTCACAGATTTTAGAGTTAAGTGTGAATGAGTTTTGTTTAACTGTTCCCAACTCACATGTTAAGTCTAGAGTTTATTTTAGGGTTTTGTCACGAAATAACCAAAGGGGGAGATTGTAAGGTTGAATTTAATCAACTATGTTGTTGGCTTTATTCCGTGTCAAATTTGCTTGTAATTTAGCAATTAGTAACCCTGTATTTAGGTGGGAATCATGTAAAGGTAGTGTGTGAAGAAATGCTCAAGACTGTGCAGTAAAGCAGGGATTCGCAGTTGGATCTCGCGGGTGGCTCATGGCTTGCAAGCCGCTAGAAGATGCACACAAGTGAATCATGCAGAGAAGCTGAACTGTCATGCTAGCTATAACACTACAGGGCAAAAAGTCCAGACTGGCCATTCAGTTAGCTCACGGCTTGAATTCATGACTCAGTCAAGTCGCGAGGCCAAGTTGCCAATTTACTTTGTTATGGGAAAACTGACTCTTCGCATTCCTTTCTTACCTGAGTATAAATACCCCTTGTACCCACGAAATGTAGAGAGCTTCCAGAGAGAATTTTGAGAAAGAAACCCTAGAAAAAAACAAGATTGACTTATCCTCAATCTTCACATAGTGACTCTTCAAATTCCTCTGCTCTCACCCTCTCTATTGTTACATCCTTGAGAGGTTCATTACCCAAATTATTTTCTCACCATACCTATATCTATGCAAAGGTCATTTGGTGTTTTGGGAAGTAGTTAGAAAGGAACCAATTGATATTGGTTGATGCTATGGGCTATAGTGGAATCCAGTAAGCTAGAAAAGACAAAAGTTCTGCGTAACCTCGGTGGAGCAAGAAGCTTGGAGGGCTTAGGTATACTGGGTAGATTAGGCTTGGAAGGTCTATTGCTGTTCATATATTCCAACTATATTTTCTAGTGGATTATTGACCGCTTGGAGGGCGGCGGAGAGGTTTTATGCCGAGGGCTTCGGTTTTCTCTTCGATGTGATTTTATTTGGTTTAGATTGTTTATCAATTCTGTTAATAGCTTGTGTTCATTTTTCGTACGTATATTGTTTGACATTTAGCTTGAATTGGTAATTTGTAAATTGAGGGTTTAAACGTTTATAGTATTTTACACGCTATTTGAACATTCAAAGAAAAAAAAATAACTTGGGTTGTCCTAATAAAAATCAAGACAAGTTGACTTCTGATATCTATATCTTTTTTTTTTTTTTTTTTTATTTTGTTTTTTTAATGAGAATTCTCAAAAACTCCCATGAACCAATAGTAAGGTGCGTGAAACTTGGAATCTCAAGATTTACGCACATCTTTCAAGTTTATTAAACCCACTGTCTAAGTGTTCTTGAAATCACATTTGTATCAAATTCGAATTTAAAACACAGCTAATGAGATGCTTAAGTAGTTCCATACTTGCTTAAAGGTTTTAAATATGATGGTTGAAGCCCAAAGTCAAAGGCATTACGGATAAAGATGTTGGAGCTAATTTCATTTGTTTCTTTCTTTTTTAATATAAACTTGCTTGAGATGGAGTTTATTAATGCTAAATTCTTCCAAAAGGAATTTTTGTTAAACTCATCTTTCTGAATTCAAGTCATTAACAAATAAAGCCAAACCCAGTAAGCTTTTAATTACTTTTGGAGAGTTGCTTAGTAGATACTGGTAGAAATTTCGGGCACGTATGGGTATTTCACACTTTCTCAAGTCATGGCATAGCTCGTTCTTTCAAACTCGTCCCTATGAATAAGTTTTATCTTTTAAGTCTCAAACATACTACAAAAGTTAGGGCACCACTTTATTTATGGGAACTAGCACAGCTCTCTACTGCACTAGCGGCTCCACATGCAAGCCAGGTGGTTACAAGATCACTCTGATGACTTGCACCAGACTTACAAAAAAAAAAAAAAAAAAAAACTCCACATGCAAGCCAGGTGGTTACAAGATCACTCTGATGACTTGCACCAGACTTACAAAAAAAAAAAAAAAAAAAAAGTAAATATACACTTGCTAAAAAAATTATATGCTAAACTAATTTATTGTGACCACTCTAAAAAAAATGTTGAATACCCTGACTGGAGAATTACAAAAATTTGGGTTCAACAAAAATAAGAGAGTAATGTTACATTCACAACATTTTTACAATAATTTCAAACAAATTCAATGTAGTAAGCTGTTACTTATTCTAATTTAATCCAAATATCGATATTATTTTTTTAACCACCAATAACAGTTTTTTGCATAAAATTTATTATAAAAATATTGTGAACGTAGCATTACTCTAAAATTAATTCCCCCCCACCCCAGCATAATTCTTAATCCCTTTTATAAATTAAAAAAAAAAATCTTAAATATAACAACAAATATAAACCAAACAAAAATAAGACAAGATCAAACAACAACAAGTGAACAAATTGTTCAACAAAAAGCATATTATAAAAATTAAAAAAAAAAACAAAAAAAACCACTTATCATTTAAAATTATAGATCGTTCAACCTATTCCATAAAATAATCTCTAATTTCATTTTTTTCTTAAAAAATGGTACTAAGAAAAATATTGTGGTTATGAGTTTTCTTTGATGGTAACGATAGTTATACTTTTTTTGGCTTTGCAATCACGACAATTTTGCTCTTCTTAGTGACTTGACTTACAATTGTAGCAAATATTTAAGTTATCGCTTTATTAGATTTTGTATAATTTAGATTTCTTAGTAATCACCCTTAAAATAATTCCTTAAGCTGCCTCTACTTCTTTTCTTTTCAATGTGGAACTAAATTTTTCAATAAGATTAGCATTCTTATTATAAAAATTCTGATTATTTTAAAGTAGTGTGTCACAATACAATAATGCTAGTTTCAGTTTAGCCCTTTTGTTCTGGATAAGTTAGTGGGAAAGGGTCCAAGTAAGTTTATATCTGTTAAACGTTCAAAGAATCAAAGACCTTTCACCATTTGTTTGTTTCCCCCCCTATTATTTAATTCGTCTTCTAAAAGAAAAAACGAAACCGAAGAAATGTCAATCTAAAGGAAATTGGGATGTTCAGAGGGAGGGTTTATCCACGACACATGCATGGGTTCTCTAGAATCATGTTTTTGTTACATCGAGCTTTGGAGTTTCTGTAATTTTTCTTCTCATTCTCATTCACATTCACATAGGTTTGACTCTTATTTATTTAACAAAATAAAATATTATATAATCACTAAACAATATTTTATTTGAACGTAAAATTATGGTATACGACATGGTTGTAGGATAATGCCAAAAATGATTCCATTTACTTGTAAGTCATTCCTTAAAATTAAAAGAAAATTGATATATAGCAAGTTGGCTGCCAATGCAGAACCTCATGGACAGAGACAAGATAATTATACGAGTTTCTAGTACAAAATTGAGGAGAGTAGTTAGCTTGTCACACATACAAGCTAAATATAATGAAGGTTTTATGGCCAACAAGCAATCATGAGGCTTTTATTTAATACTTTATCTTTCCATTTCTTACTTTTAATATCCTAAAAGTTCCCATTTGCACTTGCAATTTTCAGGTCAAGTCAATTAGCACATTGCTAAATATACATACTTTCATATATATTACAATTTTATTTTGCTGCAAATTTGTGCATTTGGATTTTTTTTTTCCGAATATTTACAGTGTCATGCAGAGCTGGCTGAGTGGACTTTGGAATATAAATTAACAGTTCATCAATTGGTAAGAAAAACAATAGAATACTATTAATTAGTTTAATGCTTGAGGAAGACACTAATTAAACAATACAATATTATTAAGTAGTTACTAATTATGTGAAGGACAAGAGCTTGCTTTTCTCATTACTTGTAACTTCATCCACAAACTTTCAAAATCCAACGACAAAGCCAATTTCAGCCACTTTTTGCTTTCTCCAAATCATGGTCTCTCCTGCTCTGCCTTGTAAAATGCCTGCCACTCAAGTTTATCAGGTTCAATTTTGTTATATAAATTCTCATTCTTTTTTTTGGTAGGGGATACTTCTTTAGAACTATTTATTGTTTTTTTTTTTCATTACTTTCCAAAATATAATTAGACAGTGTTTTTATTTTTTATTTAATTTTGTGTGCTTCATTTTGGCAATTAAATTAATTATTTTTGGAAATTCAGAGCTATCTTGTTAACAAAAACAACAAAACAGTAGAGACAGGGAAAAAAAAACCCTGTCTCAAACAATTCAACCTTTGTCAGAAAATACTCTGCTTCTACAACACCAATAAAACTATATACGGCAAAAAAACCACAGATTTTCTTGAAGGAAAAGATAAACTCCAGCTATTACTATCCATTTTTGGCATGACGATCCATTCTTGCTTTGATATCCAATCTTATATATTCTTTTAGGCTCCGCTTGGAAGTTCATAAGGGAATGAAATGGAATGGAATGAGATGATCATAAGAGAATGGAATAGAATGGAATGTATTTAAGTAAGGAAAAGGAATGGAAAAGAATGGAATGGAATGGAATGGAATTAAATAACCTTGTTTAGATGTTTTAAAATAAAGGAATGGAAATGAATGAAAATGAATGGAATGTAAGTAATCCTGTTTAGGAGCAACATGAAGGGAATGGAATGAAATTATTTTATGACAATATTACTATTAAATCCCTGTTTTAAAATAAAGAGTTGAATATATAGGGGTATTTTGGGAGTTTTAGTAAAAATATCATTAAATCTAATTCCATTCCCTCCAATTTCTCCCAATTTCGGGGGGAATGAAAATTTGAGGTTTTAAGGGAATAGAAAGGAATGAGTGTTCCCTCTTACCCATTCCATTCCCTCCCACTTAAACTCCCAAACAAGGGAATGAACTTTCCATTCCCTCCATTAAAACTCTCAAACAAGAGAAGGGAAGAATATTCTAAAATTATTCTTTTTATTCCTTTCCATTCCATTCCATTCCCTCCTCCCAAGCGGAGCCTTAATCAATTGCTCTTCTATAAGGACCCCCCTCCATGGACTCTCTGGTTTCTTTGCATAAGGTTGATCTGAAATCAGTACCCTTTAGAATCCTGATCCCCCATTAAACCACTTCCATCAATTGCCTCCAAAGTTTTCTAGTGAATGAGCATTTGAAGAATAGATGTTCCTTGCTGTCAATACTGTTTCTATTGAAAACAGTCAAACACAAGCACAGTCTCCTTTGTAGCACCATTGCAGCATCCTTTTTCTAGTTGTCAACCTATTCCTCAAAGTCAACCAGCCAATAAACCCATGTCTTGGATTAGTTTCAGGGAACCATATCAATTTCCGCCATGGAACTTCATTTTCTTTGTCTGAGTTTCTCCCATGTTGCATCACAATTCAATTTTCTTGTAGGAGATGTGATCCAAACAAGCGTGTCCTGTTCACCCAATCTGATGAGGCTAAGTTTACTTTGAACAATGACCAAATCACCAGATCTAGCTGGGGACCAAGCTCACTTCCCATTAAGCAACACGCACTAGTTTTGCCTCAATGGAGCTTGCTGCATCATGCACCATTCTATACCCATAAACTTGGTACAAGACTCCATCTAGATGCCACCAATCCAGCCAAAGGAAGATATTTTTACCATCTCCTACTTCAAACTTCAAGAATTGCCTATCCTCAATATTCCCTAATTTGAGTAAATTTCTACAATCCCAAGTGCTTTGTTGTGGAATTTTAACATTCCAAAAGCACTTACCCTTCAAAGTCTTGCTATTTTTATTGAGATAGGGATAAGTAATTTTATAAAAATCTTTGCTTCTTGATCTCATGATGCACAGTTTCACAATGACTATTTTTATTGCTTCTGGCCAGTCAAAAGAAAAAGAAACAAATGTCTTAGGGTGCAGTGTGGAAAGATTACACTTTTTGAGTAAATGAAAAAAGGGAATTTGTTTTAATATGGTTCACAACTTTTCAGGAATCAAAATTTCTTTGGAAAGGTTCGTTGGGATCTATAGTTCAGAGATTGATTCTTTATTTTGGACATTGCGTTATTGATACAATTTCGTTATGAGTCAGCTAGTGCATCGGCGAGAGAATGGCTGTCAAAGGTTAGTTTCTTTTAGGCACCATGTATACATTGACTCATTGAGGGGCTTTAATTGTTTCACATCCAATAGTGTCAACACTTATTCACATCATATGTAAAATGTGGACAACTAATGTGAAAGTGTGGATATTGTGTAAAATATTTCACATATAAATGTTGAGAACAGCCCTGCGTCTGTGAAGAAGAAGCCCAAGCCCACTGTGTCTGTGAAGAAGAAGCCCAAATATGAAGAAGAAGAATATTAAACGCGCCGTTTCACTTAATATCAAACGCAACGTTTTGTTTTACTGAGGCTTGTTTTGTTTTAAGTAAAACTGTGCGTTTGGTTCTATTCAAAGGAATGTTGGATTAGGAGCAAGATTTAGTTGGAGGTTTAGCTTAACAGTTTTAACAACCTC
This sequence comes from Quercus suber, assembly GCF_002906115.3. Classification (NCBI taxonomy): domain Eukaryota; kingdom Viridiplantae; phylum Streptophyta; class Magnoliopsida; order Fagales; family Fagaceae; genus Quercus; species Quercus suber. Next base: position 99,152 of record NW_027069972.1, read on the forward strand.
CCGCATTTTCAGGAGTTAGATCTGCATAATGTGGGCAGTTAACTTAATTAATCTTGTGTATATAAAGTGCTCTGTGAGCCTTACTGATCATTTTATGTAATTCAAGATTATAATACTAGTTTCCAGATTCATCTTCTCTCTCTCTGCTTCTTTCTTTGACTTTCTCTCCCTTTCTCTCACTTTCTCAGATATTTTCTTTTCTAAGTTTCTTGCCGTGATTGTTGACTTGTGTTCACCATTGCTATTCTGAGTTTTTCTTCATGGTATCAGAGCACGCTACTACCACTGCTGCTCAAGCTTCGTCAATGGCGAATTCAAGCTCAACAATGGCTTCGTCTTCATTAGCCTCAATCTCTTCAATGTCAGTAGGTTCAGCTGCCAATCTGGTAAATCAGCCTCTTTTACTTCTGTCTAATATGTCAACTATGATGACTGTGAAGTTAGATAGTAGCAATTATATCATTTGGAAATACCAAATCACCATGGTTCTTGAAACGTATTCTCTGTATGAGTTGCTTGAAGAGCCTCAACTAATTCCTGAGAAATTTCTCAAGGATTTATCTGGTTCATATACTACAATTGTGAATCCAGATTTTCAGATTTGGAAGTCTAAGGAAAAGGCTTTACTTACCTTTATAAGTTCAACATTATCACCGACTGTTCTTGCACTCACGGTTGGATGTACTTCTGCTGTGGAAGTTTGGAAGGTACTTGAAAATAGGTTTTCCTCAGTTTCAAGATCTCATATCTTGAATCTTAAGAGTGAGCTACATAACTTGAAGAAGGGAAGTGACACTGTTGATGTGTATCTTCAGAAAATTAAAGTTGTGAGAGATAAGTTGCAAGCAGTTGGAGTAATTGTTGATGATAAAGAATTGCTCCATATTGCAATTAAGGGACTACCAAAAGAGTACAATGCATTTAGATCAGCAATTAGAACAAGAAGTACTTAGCTTGGTTTTGATGAGCTTTCAACTATGCTAAACGCAGAAGAAGAGTCTCTCAATGAAGGTATAGAGGTTAAAGACTCTATCTTTGCCTTGGCTGCATCAACTAATCAGAAGCCTAATAGCAATGGTTTTAATCCGAATCACAATAGAGGAAGAGGCAGAGGAAATTTTAACAATAGAGGAGGCAGATGTGGTAGGAGCTTCAGTGGTCAATCTTCACAATTTCATCCTTTCAATCATTTTCAACAAGGTCAATCTAGTTCTGGTGGAATTAGATTTGATAGGCCTATGTGTCAAATTTGTGGAAAGCTTGGCCATTCAGCTATGGATTGCTATCACAGAATGGACTATGCTTATCAAGACAAGCATCCACCTGCAAAGCTTGCAGCAATGGCTATAGCTTCTAATGCCAGCCTCACTCAAGATCAGCCTTGGCTTGCTGACAGTGCAGCCACTGATCATGTAACAGCCAGCCTTCATCATTTAAGCTTCCTAAAGCCCTACACCACACAAGATCTCCTTACAGTTGGTAATGGTCAAACCTTGCCTATCACACATACTGGTACAGCCTTCATTCCTTCCTCTTTCTCTGATATTCAACTTAATAATGTTCTTAGAGTGCCATCCATTGCATCTAATCTTGCATCTGTTCATAAATTGTGTCATGACAATAATTGCTGGTGCTATTTTGATGAAAATATCTTTTCAATCCAGGCTTTGGACACGGGGAGAATCCTCTACCAAGGCAAGAGTGAAGATGGTGTCTATCCCATCTATCCTCATCAAGCATCCCAACTTTCCTTGTCTCCAAAAGCTTGTCATAAGGCTTCTAAGTCATCTGTTTTCAATAAAACTCTGTGGCATATGAGACTTGGTCATCCTAATGACCAAGCTCTCCACTGTTTGTTTCCTAAGGTCAACTTTGTACAGAATAATATCAACGATATTAATGAATCTTGTGTTCACTGCTTGTATGGTAAAATGCACAATGTTCCTTTTCCAAATTCTCAGTTTAAGGCTTCTTTTCCCTTTGAACTTGTGCATTCTGACTTGTGAGGCCCTGCTCCTGTTGCTTCTGTCAATGGCTTTAGATATTATATATTTTTTGTTGATCATTATTCCAGATTCAGTTGGCTTTATCCACTAAAATCTAAATCTGAAGCTTTTACTAAATTTTTTCATTTTAATGCTATGGTGACAAATCAATTTTCATTAAAAATCAAGACTTTTAGATCTGATGGAGGGGGTGAATTTACTTCCAATGAATTCAAATCTTATTTGTCAAATCATGGTATTAATCATCAACTGTCCTGTCCTCATACACCTCAACAAAATAGGGTTGTTGAGAGAAAACATAGACACATCATTGAGACTGTCATTACTCTTTTGACTCAAGCTTCCTTGGACTATTCTTTTTGGTCTTTTGCAGCACAGACAGCTGTGACTTTAATTAATTTAATGCCTACAGTTGTTCTGAACTAGAAATCTCCTTGGTCTAAACTTTATTCCACTTCACCTGACCTAACTCATCTCAAAATTTTTGGTTGTGCCTGTTACCCTAACCTTAGACCTTACACTGCTCATAAACTTGAATCCAAAACTAGGGAATGCATCTTCATTGGTTATCCTACTCATTGTAAAGGGTATTTGTGTCTTGATCCTCATACCAATCGGGTTTACACTTCCAGACATGTGCTTTTCAATGAGTCCAAATTTCCTAGTCTCTTACCTGTTACATCTGATTCTACCACTTCTCATAACACTATTCCTCTAATTTGGTTGTCAAATAAGCTCTTTTTCCATTCTACCAACTAGTCTTCCTTGCTTGGTCCTCATCCATCTTCTGTTTCTCTGTCTAATATTACTCCTATGTTTGATACTCCTATTATATTTCCTACACCTGATCCCATATCAGCTACCCTACTTGATCCCATACCAGCTACACTACATGATCTCATACCTGATTCCATACCAGCTACACTACCTGATCCCATACCAGTTACTTTGCCTGTGTCCACTTCAAATTGCCATCCTATGCAAACCAGGTCCAAAAGTGGGATTACTAAGCCTACCTCCAAACTCAGTTATAAAGCAACTATTGACTACACCTACACTGAACCCCCTTCCTATAAGGTGGCTGCTAAATATCCTATGTGGTGTGAGGCTATGAATGCTGAATTTCAGGCTCTCCAAAGACAACAGACTTGGTCTCTTGTTCCTGCTCCTCCTCATGTTAATTTAGTTGGATGTAAATGGGTGTTTAAGCTCAAGTTAAACAGTGATGGTACTATTTCTAGATACAAGGCAAGGCTGGTTGCTAAGGGCTTTCATCAGCAGGCAGGTGTGGATTTTCATGAGACATTTAGTCCTGTGATTAAACCAGCTACAGTGAGACTAGTCCTAGCTATTGCTGTGAGCTGTCAATGGGATTTGAGGCAACTTGATGTGTCAAATGCTTTCCTTCATGGATATCTCAAAGAAGAGGTTTATATGCATCAACCCCCTGGCTATATTGACTCTACTCATCCAAATTATGTTTGTAAATTACATAAGTCACTTTATGGTCTCAAATAGGCACCCAGGGCATGGTTTGAGAGGTTTGCATTTCATTTGCTTCATTTGGGCTTTGTTACTTCTGTGGCAGATAGTTCCTTATTTGTTTACTACTTAGATCATACCATCATCTATCTTCTATTGTATGTGGATGATATTATAGTTACTGGCAATGATTCCACTCAGATTCACAATTTGATTACAGCTCTTGGTATGGTGTTTGAGCTTAAGGATTTGGGGCCTCTAAATTACTTCTTGGGCATTCAAATTACTAGGACAAATCATGGTCTCACCCTCACACAGTCCAAATATGCTTCTGATGTGCTTCACAGATTCAATATGGAAAATTCCAAGCCTACTAAAACACCCTCATGCCCTTCCACAAGGCTAGTTCCTCATGATGGAGTTACACTTTCTGATCCTACTCAGTACAGGAGCATGGTTAGTGCTCTACAATATCTGACTTTCACTCGTCCAGATATAGCTTTCAGTGTGCATCAATTATGTCAGTTCATGAGTCATCCTACTACTACACATCTTAAGGCTGCTAAACGTGTTCTCCGTTATCTCAAAGGCACCTTAAATTTTGGGATTTCTTTTACTCCAGGCCTATTAACTCTCACTGCTTTTTCAGATTCAGATTGGGCTGGAGATCCTACAGATAGGCGCTCTACTACAGGCTTGGTCGTTTTTCTTGGGCCTAATTCTATATCTTGGTCTGCTAAGAAGCAAAGTACTGTTTCCCGTTCATCAACAGAGGCTGAATATCGTGCTTTGGCTACCACAGCAGCTGAATTATCTTGGTTGCGTACTTTGTTTAAGGAGCTTCACATTTACCTCTCTCATATTCTAGTCATTTGGTGTGATAATGTTTCAGCTATTGCATTGTCTGCTAATCCAGTCTTCCATTCTCGCACCAAACATCTTGAGGTCGACTATCATTACACTCGTGAGAAGGTTCTTCGTAAACAATTACAAATTGGATTTGTTTCAGGTCGGGATAATTTTGCAGATATTTTCACAAAGTCTCTTTCTGCTCCTCTGTTTCATGCTATTCGTTCCAAACTTCTGGTTGATTCCTCCCCCATCAGTTTGAGGGGGGATGTTGAGAACAGCCCTGCATTTGTGAAGAAGAAGCCCAAGCCCACTGTGTCTGTAAAGAAGAAGCCCAAATATGAAGAAGAAGAAGAATATTAAACGCGTCGTTTCACTTAATATCAAACGCAACGTTTTGTTTTACTGAGGCTTGTTTTGTTTTAAGTAAAACTGTGCGTTTGGTTCTATTCAAAGGAATGTTGGATTAGGAGCAAGATTTAGTTGGAGGTTTAGCTTAACAATTTTAACAACCTCCCGCATTTTCAGGAGTTAGATCTGCATAATGTGGGCAGTTAACTTAATTAATCTTGTGTATATAAAGTGCTCTGTGAGCCTTACTGATCATTTTATGTAATTCAAGATTATAATACTAGTTTCCAGATTCATCTTCTCTCTCTCTGCTTCTTTCTTTGACTTTCTCTCCCTTTCTCTCACTTTCTCAGATATTTTCTTTTCTAAGTTTCTTGCCGTGATTGTTGACTTGTGTTCACTATTGCTATTCTGAGTTTTTCTTCAATAAATAGGTGAAACAATTAATACTTACCCACATTCAAATAATATGTCACTCACATATATCAGTAATTTGAATCAGCTAATTCTTCAAGTTGACTGTTCATGTTTAGCTAATTCTTCTTATTCTTCCTTTTTTTAATTTAATTTTTCTCCTAGTGAGATAACAATAGCTTATTTCTTGTTTGACTATTTGTGCTAACTTATTTAGATGCTTCTATATTGGTTATTGCCATTATAAACATGGAAAAAAAAAAATTTCAGGTCTTTAACTACTAGTTTGGATTGAAAGGGAGGGAGAGGGAGTAGAGTAGAGTAGAGTAGAGTTGAGTCAGCTGCCATGGTACGTGAGGGGGTTCAAATGAACCCCTGACTTGAAATTTATATATATATATATATATAATATTTTTTTAAAAAAAAACAGTTAACTTAATTAATCTGGTGTATATAAAGTGCTCTGTGAGCCTACTGATCATTATGTAATTCAAGAATATAATACTAGTTTCCAGATTCATCTTCTCTCTCTCTGCTTCTTTCTTTGACTTTCTCTCCCTTTCTCTCACTTTCTCAGATATTTTCTTTTCTAAGTTTCTTGCCGTGATTGTTGACTTGTGTTCACTATTGCTATTCTGAGTTTTTCTTCATATTATAGTTATTTTTTATTTTAAAAAGAAAAAAGAAAAAAGGAAATCTGACAAGCAAGGCAAGTGAAAATTTGATCTAACCTTCCTGACAAAGACAACTTGACAAGTAGTGTGTTGTAAAAAGCGTAAGTGGTTTTGACGATCTTTGGAGATTGGAGGACGTTTTGAAATTTTGTGCTAATAGATAGTAACATAGTTAAAATTAACTTTTTTGGATTGTAATTTGCACGTCAAAAAGTTGCAAATTCGGCCGTACGAGTTTCACATGAATTCTTCGTCCAAAACCAGGGAGAAACGGGAATCTTGTGATGAGTAGAGAAAAGAGGCCCACAGAGAAGTCGGTATGTGAAAAGATAAAGGTCCCAGCGTGGATGAAATTTAGGAACGTGTTAAGTGGCGTGGATGGCGCGATATCAAAGAGTCAACTCACCGAAAGCATCACACTTCCATTCCATGTGGCTGATTAATTAAAAATTATACTTTTATCTAATTAGAAAAAAATCATATGATAGAATTTTAAGATGAAAATATAAGGTACTGTATTTAAATTTTATTCTTTATTAGAAATGGTCATGTGGCAAATAGTCAGTCAATCAAGTTGCGGGTCAAAACGAGTGGGGCTAAATAATGGCTATAACACAGGCTAAAAATGGGTCGGGTCAATCTGGTTGCAAGCGGATCATGTCAACCTGTATTTTTCACATAAAAAAAAAATGACAAAACAAATGAATGACTTTTTGGTTAAATGGGCACCTACTATTGTTAGACTATTTGTTTCTAACTTACTATTATACATGTGGAGAGGAAAATACAAAGAAACCAAAAAACATAAAAACTTTCCATATATTTGCAATTCTAATTTTTGAGAGTTTTAAGCATTACTGAAATTCTTCATAGCCATGATGACAAAATCTTCCATGTAATGTTGTTAATATCTCATAGCTAGAATACTTATAATTACAAATTTACAATTTGAGAGAGAGAGAGATAGATCCTAAGGAGCACAAAAAATTATATATTCTAAATCTATGCACTTTAGATTCAAAATTCACTAATGATATCATTCCCAAAAAAAGAACTACAAAAAAAAAATATATCATGAACCATGTCAAGTTATTAGCCATCTTATTTGCATAAATTCTTGTTGCTTTTACTTTTGTTGTGTTTTGTACTCGTTTGACACTTGGACTTAGACTTAGTGTTAGTAATAGTTAGTAACATAGTCTTAGATTTCTGGCTGGCTGATACTTACTATCTAACTTAGTCAGTGTTAGTTTATTAGACTATTTGTAATTAGTAGTCTAGACAATACAATAGATGTGTAGAAGTTGTAGACTTATAGATGCTTGAGTTTGCATTTTGTATTTTTTTTCCTTTCATTTAACTCTTTTTTTTTTTTAGTAAATGGTGGCATAAAAGATTAGTTCCCGGGGAGATGGTAAGATGCCAGTGTTCCTGAGGTATGGGGCGTAGGTGGTCTATGTATGACTACCAAAAATTCCAGGGATCACGGGAAGGTTCAGGAACATACAAGAATGTTGAAGATTTTTACCTCCACGTCAATGATGAGGTTCTTACCTCACCTCTGCACATTAAATGCAAGGAGACAGCTTGAACAGTAGCAGCAACCCCTAAAAGTTAGAGTTCATGATAAGGGAGAGGAGGAATCTGATAAAGTGGAGAAAAATATCCTTGAGGTTTTAGTAAGCAGCAAGACACTGTAACGATAAGAGCAAGGATTGAAGCTATAAAAGGGAGGGGAGGTAAAGAAAAAGGGGATCAAAAAAATCTTCTGGGGAGGAAATAGAAAGAGAGAGACAGTAGCACTAAGTGTCACCATGGGAACATATAGTTTCTGAGATTAACACTTGTAATTGTAATTACCTAGAAATGGTGATAGAAATCCACTGCTGTGTTTCTCATTGTGGAGTGTTTATTTCTTGTTAATAGTTGTGTTAACTATTGTTTAGAGATTCGAGATAGCCTCCTCGGGGGAGGGGCCAAAAATTTGTGTCCTACAAGTACAATGGCACAGGAGGTTTTATTTAATTCTTGACATTGATCCTTGTAGATTGGTCTTTTTCTCATTATTTTTCTCCAATTGTTTGTAAGCTAGGTGCCATTGCTTGAGAAAAATGAACGACTGTTGCAAAGAGATCTGCGGCTTTCTCAAGCTAGTGTACACAATGAGCAAAGCTATATTGTCGGGAGGGAGAACCACTTGTGCGACTCTTTTTTCACGCAAGGCATTGTGTGGAGCTTCACAACCGGTAATAATGGTGAGGGAATTGATTCCTCAGAGGCTGAGTGTATTGGAAAAGGTGATTTCGATGGACAAGATCTTCTAGATTGGGCTTTCAATGACTCCCTCACATCACTTAACCTATCCAAGCTCCCAATATCTAAGAAAACTGTCAAAACTCTGCAAAAGTTGAAGCCTTTGCTCTAATGGCCAACGACTTGAAAATTGTAGTTTCAAATTGGAGAACTGTAGCTTCTGCTTTACGAGCAGCACGGCAGCCCACCATGGAAGATAAGAATGAAAGTCTTTCCAGTTGGCTTAGGAGAACAAAAACCGCTATTATATATATATGCTCATTCTGCTTTAAGACAACTTCAAAATCCAGTAGTGCTTGACATTGTTGTTGAAAAGCTAGATTGTTTTGCAGCTCTTCGATTGTATTAAGTTGTGCAAAAACATCTTCCATTGGTTTTTCTGTGACATTTGCTGGTTGTTTGGATTTTGAATTTTGTTTGTTATGTTTGTAGGTATGGACTAAGAGTAAGAGCTAGGATTCTGTTTCAGGGGTGAATTTATTTTGGAAGAATTAAAATTACATTAATGTCTTTCAAAGTTTCTATTGAAAGTATACTACATTTCCTGTTTATTTTGTATGTCATTAGAGCATTCACCATAAAAATGTTAAAATAACTTAAAAGTTATTTCAACCACCAAAAAAATGTCCTAAAATAAAGATGCTAAATTAAAACTTTTTAGCAACTTGTTACGTAAATTGTTACTATTAGTTGCAAAATATATATGAGTTTTGACTTTCATATTTAACAAATATTAAACAATTTGTATACAATATTTTATTGGAACGTTGAATTTGTGGTTCAAGTGGTTATAAGGAAATGATATAAATGATTCCATTTACTTGTTACTCGTTCTTTAAATTGAATAATTTTTTTTTTAAAAAAAAAAAAAAAAAATATATATATATATTCATATATATATTGAAGAGAAATTGATTTTTTATTTGTTATTTCAAAAAAAAAAAAAAGCTGGCTGCCGAACTTCGCGGACAGGCAATATGATCTTACTATGGTAGTCAAATGATCAATTGGATTATCACATGCAAACTAAATATCATGAAGGTACAATGCTGGCTCAATGGGTGAGTCAAATAGGCAACCACCTAAGGCCCCCAATAAAAAAAGACCCCTAAATTTTTACCAATATAGATATTCTTGTACCAATAGAAGTATTTAAGCCCTAAATATTCACCAATAAATAAAAGTAGTTGTTTTTTATCAAAGAAAAACCAGTTAAAGTAAAATATTTTCATTGAATAGGTCAATCATTTAATCTCTCATAAATAAATGTTAAAAAAACTCATTAATCTTCCACTAGTAAATTAATTTATACTCAAATTCTATTTAGAAATATCAAATATATAACTTTATTAAACTTTTCCATCATAATTTTTTAGTATTTGGTTACTTCATTTAATAAATAGTGTTTATTTTAGTTGTATAGTCATTGAGTAATGTGATAGGTTCGTTTTAATTTGTATTTTTTTTCCCTAAAAAATTGGATTTTAAATGAAAAAAAAAAAACCAAAAGTTAAATAAATATTCTATTAATATTTATAGTATAAGAATAGACCTCATTTAAAGTTGTCGCCTTAGACCTCACAATACCTTGAGCCGGCCCTACGAAGGTATTATAGTCAACTTGCTATATATCATGAGGTCTATCTTCTCCTTTCCGTGTTCTTATTATTTCTTGAGTTCCCACCTTGCAATTGTAATGACCAAGTTATATTCAATTAGCAAATTGCAAAATCTTCTATCTTTTATATATTTCTTATACCACCTTATTTTGCTGGGACTTTGCATATAGTTGGACTTTTTCTTAGGTTACAATACCAAGTTTAGTAGCTGGCTGAGTTGAAAGACTATTGTTAATGATTCAATTATTAGAAACTATTTAATAGAACAGCAAGAGTTACCCTTGGTCTATAATTTGCATCTGCATCTGCAAAAAGCCAATGTCTGCTTTGCACTCTTTGCTTTGGCCATATCCTGTTCTCCCTTGCCCAGCCTTGTAGAATTCCTGCTACTTAATTCAATTTTTATGTAGTTACACATTCTCAGGTTGATTCTTTATTTTGGACTTTGTATCATTGAAAGCTTAAGTTATGAGTTTCCGGGGGCATCGGCTAGATAGCGGTGTGAGGTTAGGTTCTATTCCTTCTCTGGTTTTTCCAAGTTCCTTAAATTGATATAATTTGTTTTTTTTTTTTTTTTTTTTTAGTGGATCCGGAGATGATCAGAACTAAAAAATATCTAAAGGAAAAGCTGCTACCACCGCATTTAATGCTCAGCAACAGCTTTTCTGGCCGCATTTATGTGGAGAAGACCCCTGAACAGTGCAACCTCAGCTACCGCCACTCACAAAGAACTAAAGTAGACACATGACGTGACATGCACTTGAGTAGATGCGTGGATGAAGAATAGGTGGACGATGGAGATGATAGGAATGGATGCTATATAAAGAAGAGGGGTCCCTGATAATGGGGGATGGAAGAAGAGAAAGAGAAAGAGAAAGAGAGAGAAAAGCTTTACTGTAGCTCTGAACGCTGTAATCACTGTTCACTCAATAAAACTCCTCTTCGGACATTCATTCATGGAGTTATCTGAGCTTTAGTTCATGTTATCATCACTACACGTAACATAGCCAACTGTTCTGTGCTTCATAACCAACCCAGATCTTTCGCCCACTCTCTACAAATTCATTGTTCTGAGTTCGTTGGGCCTTTAACCCATATCCTTTGGGTTTGGGCAACAAAAACTGACCCTACAAAACTCATTAATCTTCCACTAGTAAATTAATTTATACTCAAATTCTATTTAGAAATATCAAATATATAACTTTATTAAACTTTTCAATCATAATTTTTTAGTATTTGGTTACTTCATTTAATAAATAGTGTTTATTTTAGTTGTATAGTCATTGAGTAATGTGATAGGTTCGTTTAAATTTGTATTTTTTTTCCTAAAAAAATGGATTTTAAATGGAAAAAAAAAAAAACGAAAAGTTAAATAAATATTCTATTAATATTCAAAGTATAAGAATAGACCTCATTTAAAGTTGTCGCCTTAGGCCTCACAATACCTTGAGCCGGCCCTACGAAAGTATTATAGTCAACTTGCTATATATCATGAGGTCTATCTTTTCCTTTTCGTGTTCTTATTATTTCTTGAGTTCCCACCTTGCAATTGTAATGACCAAGTTATATTCAATTAGCAAATTGCAAAATCTTCTATCTTTTATATATTTCTTATACCACCTTATTTTGCTGGGACTTTGCTTATAGTTGGACTTTTTCTTAGGTTACTGTAGGGTCAGTTTTTGTTGCCCAAGCCCAAAGAATATGGGTTAAAGGCCCAAAGAATATGGGTTAAAGGCCCAACGAACCCAAAACAATGAATTTGTAGAGAGTGGATCGAAGGTTTAGGCGCTGGCCGGTGTTCACGAAGCATGAACTCTTTTCTTTTATTGAAAAATACTTAGAACAATTTAAAACTGGGAGATGCTCCTCGGCCCATGGCCGAGGAGGCTTTTTCTTCCCCCCCTCCAAAAACTCCTTCCATTACATTTTGCTCACATTTCTTATATATCCCTCTCTTCCTCCTCCTGTTGATCATCTATTGGCCTCCCTTCTGACCGTCCGTCCCATCAGAGGCCATATCCATGCTCCAGTGGTTCGCCCTGATCAATGTTGCTCTGTCAAGGGGTTACATCCCCATTAATGCGGCCAGAAGGGTTAGGTGAGCGTATTTAATGCCGAGGTGACCGTTCGCCCAGGGCTTGCCCCTTCTTCGTACTGAGGTCTCGGACGACCAAGGCTAGGGTCATCCTCGGACCCATCATGCGCCCTCGGCGTGGGCCATTTGGGCCTGGGTTGAAGTGGGCCGAGGCTACCCGATTTTCTGGCCCCACAGTTACAATACCAAGTTTAGTAGCTGGTTGAGTTGAAAGACTATTGTTAATGATTCAATTATTAGAAACTATTTAATAGAATAGCAAGAGTTACCCTTGGTCTATAATTTGCATCTACATCTGCAAAAAGCCAATGTTTGCTTTGCACTCTTTGCTTTGGCCATATCCTGTTCTCCCTTGCCCAGCCTTGTAGAATTCCTGCTACTCAATTCAATTTTTATGTAGTTACACATTCTCAGGTTGATTCTTTATTTGGGACTTTGTATCATTGAAAGCTTAAGTTATGAGTTTCCGAGGGCATCGGCTAGATAGCGGTGTGAGGTTAGGTTCTATTCCTTCTCTGGTTTTTCCAAGTTCCTTAAATTGATATAATTTGTTTTTTTTTTTTTTTTTTTTTCTGAGAATGATTTGATTAATACTTAAATGGATTTTTCCCATAACTTTGTAGGCTGAAAGCCTAAAAGGCTGTTTTGGTTTGATTTGTGATAAACAGATAATCATTATGCTTCATTTTATTTTTTGGGTTTATTGATTAATTAATGTCCGTTTTGGCCCTACTTATTTGTAAAAATAAAAAGTAAAAAACTATGTCACATTTGTAATTATACATTGTCTATAATACATATCATCTTTTTCACGTTTTGAAAATTATGAATTTTATATGTATGGAATATTGGAATGTACAATAACTAATATGAAATTGTTTTTTATTTATTTATTTATAAATTAATGCATGAAATAAGAAAAAGTTGGATACCTTACATAATTTTTGGTCATTAGAATTTTAAAAATATAGTATTACCTGACGAGCAATTTTTAGAATATAATGCCATATATTATTAGCAAAAAATTATTATTATTTTCTTCATATTGTGCCACACGGAACACAATTTGCTTCATTTTTCTTGAAATAGAGAGAAAATATATTTCACGATTTAAATTTTATTTAAAATTTACTCTAAATATTTCTTTAGATTTATAATATCTAATCTAAACCAAGATGAATTTTAGATTTTATACTCTTGGTAGATGTGCTATATGCTATATATTATGTTAGACTATGTTTCTTGTATGAAGAGTAAAGTTGGTGAATTTTTTTTTAATTGTTAATAAAGGGTCAACAAATTTTCGAATGGAAAGATGCTACATAAGTTTTGTAGGTGGTTGGGATTTTCACCTTAGGCACTTGATCGATATTGGCTTAACACCCTACACCTACGTCAGAAGGCTTTGTCCTCTCTGGGGAGCCAAGCCTTCAAGGATTTGTTCTTAAGGGGTGGGATTGTCACACATTGCCTAGAGAACCCTCCCACTAACACTTTATATGCCCTTGGAGCTTGTGTTAGTGTACCACTACTCACATGGGGTAGGATTGTCTCACATCGCCTAGAGAACCCTCCCACAAACACTTTATATGCCCTTGGAGCTTGTGTTAGTGTACCACTACTCACATGAGTAGTGGTACACTAACACAAGCTCCAAGGGCATATAAAGTGTTAGTGGGAGGGTTTTCTAGGCGATGTGGGACAATCCCACCCCTTAAGAACAAATCCTTGAGGGCTTGACTCCCCAAAGAAGACAAACCCTTCTAAGGTAGGTGTAGGGTGTCAAGCCAATATTAGCCAAGCCCCTGAGGTGAAAATCCCGACAACCTACAAGTTTTATAAACTAATGTGTCAATTTTTAAATATAAAATAAATAATTTAAAATTTTATATTATATGTAAGGACTTGATTTTCGGACCAAGCCCAAAAACGAATGGGATCTAGGCCCAGTGAACCCGGTACAATGAACTTGTAGAGAGTGGGCCAAAGAGCTAGGCTTTAATGCAACGGACAACGACTAAAAATGATTTACATGATGATCAAATAGAAATGAGATGATTTTATCAAAGAAAGTTCGTCCTCCGCACCATCCAAGGAGCTCTGTTCTTGTTGTGTGTGTGATGACCATGGTTCCAAGAGTCCTTCAAATTGCCTTTTTTCTCTTTTATGGTGGGTTTCTCCTATTATATAGTCCTTTCTAAATGACCTTAGCTTTCCACTTGTTAATCATCTAAGTCTATACTCGAGTGCTTGTCCTATCAAACATCCTTTCTGGTATTCAGTGAGTCACGGTAATCAAGGTAGCGCTATTTAGAGGTCGTTTCCTCATTAATGTGGCTAGGACGTTAGTTGGGGACACTCAATGCGGAGGTGACAATTTCTCCTTGAACTACTCCTTCACCATGCTCTCATGGCTGACCTCTTGTACTCGTTCTTCTTTTCGGAATGCTCTAGGAGGCTGCTTTTGATGGCGTGCCACTCTTCCCTTCTATGATCTTGTTAGCTGAGGACAGGATTGTCCTCAACGATGACTCTCGGCAATACAAGCTTTCTTGGTTCGTCCTCGGACATTCCTTCCTTCTCAACGTGGGCTTTAGGCCTAGTACAAGAATGGGCCATGGTTGTCGAATTCTTAGGCCCTACAATAGCCCCTTAAAATCTTACTGTCCGGCTCCTAGGATGAAGATGAGGATTTTGATGTCCTCGGGTCTTTGCCATGTCTCGTCAAGTCTTGCCTTCCGTTAGCATCTAAGTCTCTTCACCTGCCCAAAGTGCGTTCCTGGCGCTTCGGTATATGAAGCGCACCCTCATTTATGCCTTCGCGAAGTGGCCCAGATCCAACGATTAAGGATTTCTTTAGAAATTGGGCGGGAGTTATTTTGCCTGTGACTCTTTCTTTGAGTTTCGTGTGAATTAATTTCCGCTGGATTTCGCCTCCTATATAAGGCGCTCTGGGGGAATCCTTCCTCCAGATTTACAAATCCATAAGTTCAACAGGAACTTTAAGTTTTCAACCCTCTAGGCATTTACAAGGACCTTGCCAATATCGTGATCAGGGCTTAGGGAATGAGACGGCCTTGGGTTAAGGCAAGGGCAAGGAAGCCAAGCCCTTTTTAGGAACCAAGAACGTTGCCCAGACGCTGGACAACGCAGTTGAGGCAGAGGAGGTAGAGGCCAAAGACGTTCATACCTTTCAACTGAGCAAGAAAGAAGACCCTTCTCCTTCAGCCAAGAACCGAAGCGGGCGTTAGGAGAAAGGTTCGTGAGAAATATGAAATTTTTCTCTAGTATGCATCCTTGCCTGCCCTTCAAGCTGGTAGTGGTTCGCGTCCAGTCTACTTACCGATGGAGGTTTGTAAGAGTGCTGAATGGCTGATGCCCGAGCGTTGCTGTCTCCAATGCTTAATTATCATGAAACTAGGAGAGAATCAAGGGAACATCTTGGGATGGGGCCATCTGGCGCTTCCGCTTCTTCTCCTTTCTTATTACCGGTACCACCCATACCGGTTCGATTGCTGTTGGTAGCCTTAAAACAAGCCTGCCTCAGCCTCTTCTCTTTATAGCTTTGGAATAAGCCTGCCTCAACCTTTCTTGTTGTAGTTAGCTTTAGAACAAGCCTGCCTAAGCCATTTGGTGTATGATGTACCTTTCCTTTATTTAATAAAAAATGGCTGTACTTTTTACTTTACAAATTTTTCTTTCTCTGTAGTGATTATTTAATGTTTGTGTTATCATTTTTCCCTTCAGTGGGGCTTGGAACTAATGTCGTTGGTGGTAGCAAAAAATCATCGCCTTGACTTTAACAAAGCTGACTCCAGCACTCGGTTGCTAGCCCTAAATAAGTTAGCCATGTAGGAATAATCAGGAACATAACCACGTGTTCTATACCACAAACTGCATACCTATGAAAGGTTATTGAGTCCGAGGACCATACAAAACCTTAATTTTATCCAACACTTAGATAATCGATAAAAGTTGTTAGTTTCCCCATAGGTTTGTGGTCCGAGGAGCCACGCAGGACCTTTGCTCATGTCTTTGTTGAGTGGGGGAAGGGTAGGCGATCCGAGGAGCCGGACCCCTTTTAGATCCTGCTCGTCGCCCAGACAGATGTTTGGGGTAGTTGATCTCTTCGAGGGCTATGGTCCAAAGGTCCATGCAACGCCTAGATTCCATTTAACCCTTAAGTAGCTGCTAAAAGCTATTAGTTTCCCCAAAGGTTTATGGTCCGAGGAGCCATGCAAGACCTTAGTTTTGTCCAATACTTAAATAGTTACCAAAAGTTGTTTTCCTCATAGGTTTGAGTTCGAAGATCATGCAAGACCTTAGTTCTGTCTAATACTTAGATAATTACCAAAAGTTGTTGGTTTCCTCACAGGTTTGTGGTCCGAGGAGCCATGCAGGACCTTTGCTCATGTCTTTGTTGAGTGAGGGAAGGGTAGGAGATCCGAGGAGCCGAACCCCTTTTAGATCCTGCTTGTCGCCCAAATAGATGTTTGGGGTAGTTGATCTCCTTAGGGGCTATGGTCCAAGGGTCCGCGCAACACCCGGATTCCATTCAACACTTAGGTAGCTGCTGAAAGCTATTAGTTTCCCTATAGGTTTATGGTCCAAGGAGCCATGCAAGACCTTGGTTCTATCTAATACTTAGATAATTACCAAAAGTTGTTGGTTCCCCCATAGGTTTGAGTCCAAGGACCATGCAAGATTTTGGTTCTGTCTAATACTTAGATAATTACCAAAAGTTGTTGGTTTCCCCACAGGTTTGAGTCTGAGGACCATGCAAGATCTTGGTTATGTCCAATATTTAAATAATTACCAAAAGTTGTTGGTTTCCCCACAGGTTTGAGTCCGAGGACCATGCAAGACCTTGGTTCTATCCAATACTTAGATAATTATCAAAAGTTGTTGGTTTCCCCACAAGTTTGAGTCCGAGGACCATGCAAAACCTTGGTTCCGTCTAACACTGTAGCAGATTAGAAGATATCGATATATACCTTCCGGAACCAGCCTTGTCGTGGAGCTTCCTTGAATTGCTCTTGTTAGGACATATGTATTTCACTTGTTAAAGAACATATGTCATTCTTTTATGTAATTGGTTAATCCTTTGAAAAAACGCACTTTACTTGTAATTGGGTAGTTCTAGGTGTTTTTAATATTTCAAGAAATAAGGTTTCAAGATCAAGTGTTGAAGTTATCAAGACTATCCAAGAAAACAAGCTGATAGGGTAAATTCATTAAAGCTCGACAGCTGTCTTGACAGTTGCATCTATCGAGCTTAAGAAAGCTGTTTAAGCCCCGTGTGCTCGACACCTGCTCGACACCTCCTATCTGTCGAGATTTAAGAAATTCAGAATTCCAATCTGATTTCTTGGGATCCGTAAATGTGTCTTTGGGATTTCTTTTCTTCTAACCCTAGACATATAAAAGGATTGTTTTAAGGGCCGTAAAATAGTTCACAAGTTGCACAAGCATTGAGAAAACTCTGTTGAAGCAAATTATGACTAGAGACGAAGTTCTTGCCCTAGTTCATTTCTTCTGAAGAAGTTGCTGTGTATGTGCACCTTTGGGTTTTGTGACCAAGCATCTTCTTGATCTTCATCGTGTAGGATGAACTGAATAACTTTGCAGCCAACCTCTCTTTCAGTTGGTGTTGAAGTCGCGTACTGGGATCCGCACATTAGTTAGTCATGTACTTGGAAGCCGTGCATGAAAAGGGGGAGCTGTCACTACAGAAGAAGTCCAATTGGGTATTGGGGTAAGGGTTCAACTATAGGTTGGTAAGGTACTTGGGATTCCTTTACTTGTAACCGCTTGTTGTGATAATAGTGGAGTTTTGGGAGTGGTGACCTGAAAATCACCTGGTGGGGTTTTTGCCGTCAGGTTTTTTCCATTCATAAACAAATCACCGTGTCATTTAATTTCCGTTGCATATTTAGTTATTTGGTGATTTGTTTGTGCTACCACGCATTTACATGTTAAATTGATTAATTAATAACTTGGCTAATTAATTAATTAATTTAATCACAAGGGGTCAATACGTTTGTGGCCTATCAAGTGGTATTAGAGCGAGCACACTCTGATTAGGTTTAATATTTGCTGTGTTGATCCATTGACCCCTGTTGTCATGGCTGTAACCGGCTTGAAGAGATCTTTGTTTTCAAATACATCTTGTTTTTCTAATCACTATTTGTTTGAGTGTCTCAGAAAATACAAGTCTAAAAGTTATTTGAATTCTCTTATGATGACTATTGGAAAAGATCTCAGTTTGGCTAAGAAGAAACTAGACTATCTCAGAATGAAAATATGCAAAAGAGTTCGTCTAAGAAGAGTGAAAGTTAAAGGCTTAGCTCATAAAAAGCAGTTGAGTGAAAGAACCATTCCCTCTAATTTGTCATCTAAGCATGAAATGTGTTTCATGATGAAGTCTGCATTCAAAGTGATGGACACATGTCTATAGTACCTTGACAGTGGTTGCTCAAGACACATGATTGGAGACCGATCTCTCTTCAAGGTTTTCGAGTCTAAGAAAGGTGGAAATGTTACTTTTGGTGATGGAAGCAAGTCACAGATTAAAGGGAAAGGAATCATCTCTCTATGAGGACTGCCAGACATTGCAAATGTTCTTTATGTAGAAGGTCTAAATGTGAACCTATTAAGCATAAGTTAGATATGTGATCAAGACTTCATAGTACTATTCTAAAAGGGAAAGTGTATTGTCATGGATGAGTCTAGAAAGAAGCTCATTAGTAGGGTTCGCACTTTGAACAACTGTTATAAATTGGTTCCTGATGTTGATATTGTGTGTAATAGCATTCATTTACCTAATGAAGACCTATGGCATCAACGAATGGGACATGCTAATTACAAGCATCTATCTATTGTAGCTAAGCATGAATCAGTCTTGGGGATACCAAAGTTTAGTAGAATGAGCAATGTGGTGTGTGGACCATTTTAGATTGGAAAATAGACTAAAGCTAAGCATCCAGGTACTCAGACATCAGCTACATCAAGGCCATTAGAGCTTCTACATTTATATCTTATAGGTCCAACCAGAACCGAGTCTCTTGGTTGTAAGAGATACATCATGGTTGTGGTAGACGACTTCACTAGATACACTTGGGTTATTCTATTACAATCCAAGTCTGATGCTCCTGAGCACATTGAAGCTTTGTGCACAAGATTGCAAAATGAAAAGAGCCTAAAGATTGATCGAATTTGAAGTGACCATGGTAAAGAATTTGAGAACTCATACATAGAGTCTTTCTGCACAAGATCAGGTATATCTCAAGAATTCTCTGCTCCTATTATGCCTCAGCAAAATGGTGTGGTAGAAAGGAAGAATAGGGTTATTCAAGAGATGGCCAGAGCCATGTTGCATAACAAAGATGTGGCTAGAAACTTGTGGGGAGAAGCTGTAAACACTACATGTTATACGACTAATAGGGTATACTTTAGACCCGGTACCAAAAAGACTCCCTATAAGTTATGGAAAGGAAGGAAGCCAAATGTGAAGTATTTTAGAATCTTTGAAAGTACTTGCTTCATTCTCAAGGATAGAGAGAATGTGGGAAAGTTTGACTCTTGGAGCGACGAAGGATTATTTCTGGGTTACTCTTCTACAAGCAAGACTTATTGGGTATACAACAAAAGAACTATGAAGGTAATGGAGACAGTAAATATCGTCATTGATGAGTCTTCAGATTCTAGTTCTAAGAAAGGCATTGAGGAAATCCCCAAAGAAATTCTTCCTCCTGAGCCTAGGGAAGTTCAAGACATTATTGAACAAGAACTTGCATCTCCAAGTACTCCCAGTACTTCTAGTGTTGTGGAAGACTTTGCAGACATACCCACTTCACCAAATTCTGAATCTCATGAAGAGAAAGAACCTTCCTCTAGAATCAAATTAAATCATCCTCCAGAAGTTATTGTGGGAAACATGAATGAACTCACACTAAGGAAACGTACAGTTGATAAATACATTGCTAATTTTGTGTCTTATTCTTGCTACTTATCACAGGTTGAACCCAAGAAAGTTGAGGAAGCATTACAAAATAAAAGTTGGGTCGAAGTAATGCATGATGAACTACTTCAGTTTTAGAGGAATGATGTTTAGACTCTAGTACCTAGACCAGAAGGTGAGCACATTATCGGTACAAAGTGGATATTCCATAACGAAATTGATGAAGAAGGCAATGTGATTCATAACAAGGCTCGACTTGTAGCTCAAGAATACTCACAAATGGAATGAGTAGACTATGATGAAACATTTTCCCCAGTTACCCGAATGGAGTCCATCAGAATTCTCCTTGCCCTACTATGTCATCTGAAGTTCAAACTTTATTAGATGGATGTGAAGACTACTTTCTTGAATGGACTGCTTAAAGAAGATGTTTATGTGGCTCAACCAAAAGGATTCATTGATGCACACTTTCCAGATCATGTGTTGTACCTCAAGAAGGCACTTTATGCATTGAAGCAAGCCCCTAGAACTTGGTATGATAGACTTACACAATATCTGGTGTCACATGGATTCACAAGAGGAAAGGTTGATCAAACACTCTTCATAAAAAAGGAAGATGGTGTGTTGATTGTTGCACAAGTTTATGTTAATGATATCATCTTTGGTTCAACTAAGGATGACCTGGTTCACGGCTTCTCAAAACTCATGCAAGTCGAGTTCGAAATAAGCATGATTGGAGAGCTGACTCACTTCCTTGGACTACAGATACGTCAACAGGATTTAGGTATATTTCTTTCTCAATCTAAATATGCTAAGAATCTTGTGAAAAAGTTTGGATTGAAATTTGCTAGTTCTGTTAGAACCCCTATGAGCCTAAATGTCAAACTCACTGTAAACTTGTTAGGCAAGAATGTTGATCCTTCTCTTTATAGAAGCATGATAAGTAGTCTTCTTTACTTTATTGTTAGTAGACCTGACATTAGTTACAGTGTTGGAGTGTGTGCTAGATATCAGACTAATCCGAAAGAATCACACATGACTGCTTTAAAAAGAATTATAAATTATGTCAAAACCACTGCTGACTTTGGTGTGTGGTATAGTAAGGACACAAATGATATCTTAGTTAGGTACTCAGATGCTAATTGGGCTGGCAATGCTGATGATAAAAAGAGTACTTCAGGGGGTTGTTTTTATGTGGGTAACAATCTTGTCTTTTGGATGAGCAAAAAGCAAAACTCCATCTCCTTATCCACTGTAGAAGCTAAGTACATTGCTGCTGGTAGCTGTTGCACCCAACTCCTCTGGATGCAAAAACTTCTTCATGATTATGGTATTTGTCAATAGCATCTCACTATTTACTGTGACAATACCAGTGCCATCAATATCTCTAAAAATCCAGTTCAACATTTTCGAACCAAACACATAGAGATTCGACATCACTTAATTAGGGAGCTTGTCGAAGATGGTACCCTCACTCTTGAGTTTATCCATACTGATGATCAAAAGGCTAATTTGTTCACCAAACCTCTTAATAGCAAAAATTTTGAATTCCTTCGTCAAAACATTGGTGTCATCTCCATGGATTGATCTTCTTCTCTCGTTCTTCTCCCTTTTGCATTTGCATCTACTTTTATGTTTTGCTTTGATAACATGTTTTTGTGTGTTTATTTTTCAGTTTTGTTTATTTTGTTTACAAAAAAATTGAAAAATCAGAAAAATACAAAAACAGTGTGTTTAGTGTACTTTGGTACTTGTGTACCTTGGATGGCCATTAAAAAAAAAATTTATAAACTTTGTATCTTTTTTAGTTTAGGTGAGCATCTTTATGCACAACTAAGCAAGTGAGTTTTATGGGTCTTGTTTGTGATAAATAAGATTAAGTCATCTCTTGAACTTAACCTTCGTATCACTCTTTTTGACGGGTAGGACTAGAAAATTTTAAGAGAAAGGTATAAATAACTATCTTACCACTGTTGCCTGTCAATCATGAATGACACTTGTATGTTTCGGCATAGCAAAAGTGCAGTGTCATAGACACCTGTATGCTTCGGCATGGCAAAAGTGTAGTATCAAAGACTCCGTTTGCTTCAGCATAGCAAAAGTGCAATGTTTATGTTTAACATGTTGGGTATTTCTTTTCTCTCTTTTATATGCCTATGCATGATATGCTAATTAAAAAAAATATGCAAAGAAAATAAAAAGCGAAAAGATCAAAAATACTTTAAATATGATTGCAAGCGTGTTTTCTAGGAGATGTAAGAGTTATAGGATGTACCTCAAAGGTGATAGTCCCCATCAAACAGTTATGATTGTGTGTGAGTTAAAATGATTTTCTCATATTTCAAATCGTCATAACATGTATACACTTATGCAATCTTGCGATGTTTTTCATACACAACATGCAATATTCTTTGCTACTCTTGATACATGTGCAGGTACAATGTGATTTGGCCATCACAAGGTTTTATATGTGCTAATGTATGCTCACTAAACTGTCTTGACTCGTTTTTGAAATATAAAATTGGTTAGACTTGTTTAGTGTGTGTGTGTGTGTGTGTTTCTAAGGATCTATGTGCTTAAAATGTTTGATGAGAGATGATTTTGAGAGCTTAATATGTTGATTGGATCATTTGGTTGAGGTGCATGTTAGATTGCATTCATGTTTGTGTTTTTCCCTTCTCGAAAAACTGTTTTTAAAAGCAAGCTTGACACCTCCTTGATACCTAGCTATCTGTCGAGCTTTTCAAGCTTTTTCTTATCGCAATCTCGACACCTGGTGGATCGATTTAGAAAGTTTCTGTCTCCTTGATACCTTTTCGACACATGGTGGATCGATCGAGCTTCTGTTCTTGGTTTTGGTGTTTATTCCTCGATACCTCCTCGACAGCTGTAGCTATCAGCGTTCATTTTCTCAACACTTGCCTCGACAGATGGCTTGACACCTCTCGATACCTCCCAGACTCCTTTTTCTCACTCAAAACCTTTAACCCACGTGATTTTTGGCCTTTCCTTGCTTCAAATCACTTGCTATGATCTCTTTTCCCTTCATTCTTCATGCATTTCATGTTTTTGAATCTTAGGTTTTGGAGTTTTTGAAAATTTTTGGGGTCTTTCAAAATTGATGAGTTTTTCTTGAAATTTTGGGATGGGTTTTCAATTAAATGTGTTCAAAATCTCATGCATTGCATCACATTGGCATTAGAATGGTATTTTCATGCATTTAGATGTGTGTACTATGTTTGTGTGCTGGTAGGTTTGGATTGGGCTGAGCCTATGATGGAATTTCTTTTGTATGTCACATGTTCATGCATCCCCATACACACGTACTCTCTATTCAATATATTTGATATATTTGAATTGCTTTGAGACTTTTCTGATTGTCTCTTTCTCTTTCTCTCTCTCACATTCTTTTTACGTTAGTAATGTCTATGGCACCTAAGAGTAAATCTACTCTGGCTCGGAACCCTCTGCGTTCTAGAGCTTCTTCATCTTCTGATTCTACTCCTCTTTCTCTTTAGTTCCGTGTTGATGATGCCCATAAGGCATTCTCGGAGAACTTCTCTAGATGAGGTGTTCATTAGGAACGCCAAGTCATTTTGGCGGACTTCGCCGACACTGAACTTCCCTCTGTCATTCACAGTAGGGGATCGGAGTCATTGTGTGACGTCCCGATCACATGTCCTCTCGTGCTTATTCAGGAGTTTTACTCCAACATGCATGGGATTGATTGTTTAGTACCTCTCTTTTTCACTCGCGTTTGAGGTACGCGCATCCCTGTCACACTGCAGCTTGTTGTAGATGTGCTTCGGGTTCCTAAGATAGAGTTTCCTAATCCTTCTTGTGAGCGTCTGAGGGCTGTGTCCAAGGATGAGCTCATATCTGCTTTCTGTGAGCGCCCTTCGGAGTGGGGTGAGTGTCAGTTCACATCATATTGGCCTTTTGCTAAAGGTTCTAGATTCTTAAACATGGTGATGACTTTTATACCTCATCCGCATTCTCACTACAACTCCATCACAGAGTCTCGTGTTTGATTTTTGTTATCCCTTCTTGAGCATCTTACCATAGATTTTCCTTCTCATTTCATTTTGTCTATTATAGATGTTCATTTGGATGCGGCAACCTGTGATAAGCTCATCTTTTCTTTTGCTATCACAAGGATTCTACGCCACTTTTCCATCCCTTTTCTCGTGTCCGACCATTTCACTTTCATGTGTGCCATAGATACCGCTACCGTAAAACGTAGTGAGGTTCAGTTTAGGTTGCGACAGCCAGATTCCACTCCTCCCTCTCATTCAGCTCCATCCTGATCTGCTCCATCTACATCCGCTCCTTCTTCCTCTATGAACGATGCATCCCTTGGAGACATCATGGTATAGTTGCAGCACATGAATGCTCGCCTCGATACACTCTCCATTGAGTTGTATCAAGTGAATATTCGTGTTGATTGTATTGCACAACGACAGTCGGTCATGGGTGGATTTGCTTCTGAGGCTACTCCTTCACCACCTCCTCCAGCGGCTTCTAACTCTAAGGATGATGATGATGAGGACGATGATGCTTCGGATGATGATGATGGAGATGCTAGCTCTACTGATGAGATGTCTACTTAACACTCTACCCTTTATCACTCGTAACAAAAAGGGGGAGTAGTTCTGGGGATATGAGAGTAGTCATCTTAGGGGGAAAGTTAGTATAAGACATTTTTGTTAAGGGAAGTGTTGATACTTGAGGGATGTAGTGAGGATATGATGTATTTTTTTTTTTCTTTTCTACTTTTTAGATACATTGTTCTTGTATATGAGGTCTTGTGACCACTTTTTACATACATTGTACTTATTTTCTCTATATGTGGATGTATGTTTCTTTCACCTATCTTTACATGTGTTGTTTCTTTTCTATTTTTATATACATGTTTCTTATACTTGTATGCAATCCATTATTTCTGTTTCACACAAGATACCTTGATGAGTTTTGTTTAAAGTGTTTCAGAAATACAGATTGTCAAAGTCTACTTGCCATAAACTTTTTTCTTGCAAAGTTTTTCAAGGGTTTGTGTTAGGATAGATTTTATTGTATTCAACAAGTGAATATGAGTTGAGTGATTTATGACTTCTTTTATATGTTGATTTGTTTGTTGTGGTTTTGTCACGGATTACCAAAGGGGGAGATTGTTAGGACACATGTGTTTCACTTGTTAAAGAACATATGTCATTCTTTTATGTAATTGGCTAATCCTTTGACAAAACGCACTTTACTTGTAATTGGGTAGTTCTAGGTGTTTTTAATACTTCAAGAAATAAGGTTTCAACATCAAGTGTTGAAGTCATCAAGTCTGTCCAAGAAAACAAGCTGATAGTGCAAATTCATTAAAGCTCGACAGCTATCTCAACAGCTACATCTATTGAGCTTAAGAAAGCTGTTCAAGCCCCGTGTGCTTGACACCTGCTCAACAGCTGCTTAACACCTCCTATCTGTTGAGATTTAAGAAATTCAGAATTCTGATATGATTTCTTGGGATTCGTGAATGTGTCTTTGGGCCTTCTTTTCTTCTAACCCTAAACATATAAAAAGATTATTTTAAGGGTCGTAAAACAGTTCACAAGTTGCATAAGTATTGAGAAAACTTTGTTGAAGCAAATTGTGACTAGAGACAAAATTCTTGCCCTAGTTCATCTCTTTTGAAGAAGTTGCTGTGTATGTGCACCTTTGGGTTTTGTGACCAAGCATCTTCTTGATCTTCATCGTGTAGGATGAATTGAAGAACTTTGCAGGCAACCTCTCTTTCAGTTAGTGTTGAAGTCGCATATTGGGATCTGCGCATTAGTTAGTCACATACTTGGGAGCCATGCATCAAAAGGGAGAACTATTACTACAGAACAAGTTCAATTGGGTATTGGGGTAAGGGCTCAACTGTAAGTTGGTAAGGTACTTAGGATTCCTTTATTTGTAACCGCTTGTTGTGATAATAGTAGAGTTTCGAGAGTGGTGACTTGAAAATCACCTGGTGAGGTTTTTGGGGTCAGGTCTTCTCCATTCGTAAACAAATCACCTTGTCATTTAATTTCTGCTGCATATTTAGTTATTTGGTGATTTGTTTGTGCTACCACACGTTTGCATGTTAAATTGATTAATTAATAACTTGACTAATTAATTAATTAATTTAATCACAAGGGGTTAATACGTTTGCAGCCTATCAGCTCTGTGTTGCCGCCACTCCTTCCAATGGAGGTCTAGCAAACTCGGCCACTAGATTCGCGAGGGTCACTTCGAAGTATGGGCCTGGGCAGAAGCTGAGTTAGGACAACATTTGTGTGTATCTTGTGTAGTGTCTTATTCGCATAGTAAACTGACTACCATAATGGCCTTCCATAGGGGCTCTGACCGATGAAGGCCTGATCTTATCCTAGCTGCCCGTTGCACTAACTATCACCCAAGCTCTTCCCACAAACAACGCCAATTGTAGGGATTCAATTTTCGGACCAAGCCCAAAAATGAATGGGATTTAGGCTCAGTGAACCCGGTACAATGAATTTGTAGAGAGTGGGCCAAAGAGCTAGGCTTTAATGCAACGAACAACGACTAAAAAGGATTTGCATGATGATCAAATAGAAATGAGCTGAGTTTATCAAAGAAAGTTCGTCCTTCGTACCATCCGAGGAGCTCTGTTCTTGTTGTGTGTGTGATGACCATGGTTCTAGGAGTCCTTCAGATTGCCTTTTTTTCTCTTTTATGGTGGGTTTCTCCTATTATATAGTCTTCTCTAAATAACCTTAGCTTTCCACTTGTTAATCATCTAAGCCTATACTCGAGTGCTTGTCCTATCAAACATCCTTTCTGGTATTCTGTGAGTCACGGTAATCGAGGTAGCGCTGTTCAGAGGTTGTTTCCTCATTAATGCGGTTAGGACTTAGTTGGGGACACTTAATGCGGAGGTGACAATTTCTTCTTGAACTGCTCCTCCACCATGCTCTCATAGTTGACCCCTTGTACTTGTTCTTCTTTTCAGAATGCTCTGGGAGGCTGCCTTTGATGGCGTGCCACTCTTCCCTTCTATGATCTTGTTGGCCGAGGACAGGATTGTCCTCGGCGATGACTCTCGGCAATATAGGCTTTTTTGATTCGTCATCGGACATTCCTTCCTTCTCGGTGTGGGCTTAGGGCCTAGTACAAGAATGGGCCGGGGTTGCCGAATTCTTAGGCCCCACATTATATATTGTTGATGTCGTACCAATTATTACATGCATTACCATGTTAATTTGTAACTCTTTTTGTAGTAGAATCACTAATAAGTTTAGCATTTTCCTTCTCAATCATTTTTCATTTCAAACATTTAAATGAACTAAAAGCAAGAAACAGAATATTTTACTCCTTCCCCATGTATTAAATTGCATGAATCTTTAAACCATTTAAACAAATTATATAACTGTCAAGCGTTTAAGAGTTATTTTCCTAAAATTGTACATGTTTGTTGTTTCTATCTATAACTTCATTGTGCCTTTGATGTTTATTCTTTCAGATTGATGGGTATATTTGATATGTTTTAGCTAGACTGTTTTTATTTGTTTTGTTCAGGATTGGGAATACTGAGGGGCAAGTTCCAAAGAATGACAATGGAGTTTATTCAGAGATTGAAAGAACGAGAAAACAAATTCTTCATATTCTTGAACCAGATGGAGAGTTCCTCCAAATGTGGAATGTGATGTTTATTGTCGTGTGTGATTGCAGTATCATTGGATCCTTTGTTCTTTTACCTTCATGTGATCGATGAAGACAGGAAGTGCCTTACATTGGATACAAAATTAAAGATCATAGCTATTTGTTTGCGATCAATCACTGACTTGATATATCTCTTGAATATCATTTTGCAATTTCTTTGTCCCTAAATAGATGAGGTTGCCCGAAAACGTGGAGAAACTAAGGTGACTATGGATGCTTGGCTAATAGCAAAGGGGTACTTGTTGTCCTACTTCCTAATTGACATTCTCGCTATTCTTCCCCTCCCACAGGTAAGAGAGACTTTTCTACTTCTAAACTCTTTTTGTGTATGATTTTTGAAGTCTAATTTTAATTGTAGAAATTGAATTCGTGATCTTACTCTTGCTAAATGAGGATTTCTTTTTTGATGAATGCTAAATGAGGATTTGAATCCTACTTCTATAGGCACAAATCATGAGAATTTGATTTCAATGGTGTCCTAAAGAAAAAAAATTAGGGATTCAATATATTTCGCTTTTTTATTTTTTTTATTTTTTTAACTTGTCGTTTATATCTACCAGTTAAAAGTTATCAGCTCAACAATTTGGGAAAAAAATGTGTGAAATAGATTGTGTAGGTAGAGATTTACTTGTGTCCTAATTTAAGTATATATTGTTTTACCATTCACGAGGTTGCTATCACTAGCTAGAACCCAGCCCGCCGCGCGCCACTCTCCCCCCCCCCAATTTTGGCATAAAATATTTTTCTCATTTGTCAACTATTTGGGACGGCTGAAAATATTATTGAAATATAGGAACTTTTATATTTTCCCTACTAGCCAAAACATGAAAAATGTTTCAAGAGCATTTTTTTTTTTTTAACAAAACCAAACACTAGAAAACAAACAACTTTCTCTTAAAATGTTCTAGGATGAATGTATTTTCTTAGTAAAAATATTTGACTCAGAATAAATCGAGCCTTAATAATAATATTTCAACAAAAAAAAAAAAAAAATTCCTATTCTTTTTCACTAAATTTACCCACAGGTTTGTACTGTCTCTAGTATTTTGGATTTTGGGTTTTTAGTATTCTTTGATGGTTTAAGTATGTAATGGTGATAATAAACAGCAGATATTAGACAAAATTTAAATCAAATTGAATGATTAACACTATTCAATTTATGTAAGATTAAATATACTGGTGTAATGTTGTTTATCAAGAATTGAATTTGGTTAAAAATTTGTGGGTTTAGATTTCTTAAATATATATAAGTGGCCATAGGTTTGAAATAAGACTCCTAGAATCTAATGGAGTTTAGGACTGAATTGAAATTTTCTAATTTTTAACAGGTTTTGGTTTGAAAAGTTTTCCTTCCATTCCAAACTCTTAGCTTGTAAGGTATACCAAGTACGGCATGCTGAAACTTGATATAAAAGATGGTGAAAAACTTAGATATAGTATATTAAAATCTCTCTAATTGAATTTAAACGCTTGATGTTTAATGCAAATTTTTTTTTTTTTTTTTTTTTTGAGAAAGAAATAAGTTATTTTATTCAGCAATAGGCAAATCTACCTAATAAGCAACAAGTGTTTAATGCCTTTTTTTTTTTTTTTTAAAAAAATCAAATGTACTATATTTAAGTTTTACTCAAAAGGATATTAGGAAAACATATGTGATTTGAATAAGAGGAAAAGAATATCAAGTTTCTATAAGTAATATTGTCCTACATAACTAGTAGAGCTTACAATACTCAGTATCATTTGTCTAGGTGTTAGTTCCAATCATTTTTTCACAAATGATCATCAGAGGCTCCGATAAGAATCTCCTAAGTGCTGCTATTCTCTTCCAATACGTGCCAAGAGTTCTACGAATCTGTCTATCATGGAGGAAAATTATCAGAACGGACAACCAACTTTCCAGATTTGTATTGGTGAAAGTTGTATTGTATTTCTTTCTGTACATTATTGCGAGCCATGTAAGTTGGATGTTCAATTTCTTAGTTTATCCTTCCACTAAAATGTTTGGTATTCTTGTATAGCTAATCTAGTAATCTATCAAGACTTAATAAAGCTTTATGCCACAGTAGAGGATGGCCATGTGCAGAACTTCTTTAGTATTTCTATATCACATTCTCCAAATAATTTATTACTGGTTTTTCTCTCATTTCTTTAGAAAAATTATTCTTGGTATGCTACACTTTCCTTGCACATAATTGTAAATTTTATTTGCGAAAACTATATGGGTCTAATTTTTTTTTTGTAAGAAGGTGTAGAATACTCTCTCTCTAATTATTCTTTCCAAGTAATTTTCTCATATATGCAGAATACTCTCTCTTTAATTATTTTACTTCATTTTTTTGCTGCACAATCTACTGATCTCTTACTGACTTGGTGGTCTTTTAGGTACTAGGTGCCTTTTGGTACTTCTTTTCTATCGAACGAGAGACAGCTTGTTGGCACATGGCCTGTACAAATCGTATTGGATGCATCCCGAGTTCTTTTAACTGTGATCATAGTTCAGGAAATCACTCATTTATAAATGATTATTGCTCTGTAGAGACACCAAATACAACATTTTTTGATTTTGGAATATTCCTTGAAGCCCTTCTATCTGGTGCCGTGGCATCCAAGCATTTTCTTAAAAAGTTCACGTTCTGTTTCTGGTGGGGCCTGCGACGTTTAAGGTTTGAACAAATTTTACTTTTAGACATTAAAAAGTGAGCTATTCCACGATAGTTTTTGTTAGTGCTTGTTATAAATAATCAATATACACATCATGCTATTGGAAAATTCAAACATATATTCTTTGTCACAAAGAGTTTTGGTAGTCAGGTATTCAAAAACTCTAGAATCCATGACAAAGAATGTATCAAAAATCAAATAAACAACATTAAAATATAGAGAAGTGTTACGTTTACAACATTTTCATACTAAATCATAGGTGGTGAGTTTTTATTAGTTCTAATTTGAATCTACAACTTAAATTACTTTTTTACCCATTCATAATAATTAATAACAATCTACTATCTATGATTTGTTGTGAAACTATTATAAATATAACATTTCTCTAAAATATAATATGTATCTACGCAATGTCCACTGCCACACTTTTTTGCATTGAGCAGAAACTTTGGGAGGCCAAGCATTAATTGTTAAGTTCTGTCCCATATATAGATTTATCAATTAAATTGTGAGCATTATATAATAGAGCTACAAGATATATATATATATATATGTATGTATGTATGTATTTATGTATTTATTTATTATAGAAACTACAAGATGATTGTTGATGTATGGTAAAGTTCAATTGAAAGTTGAAATTACCCCTATTAATCCATATAATGATATAATCAGTTTTCTCCTGAAAGAATTTACAATGCATAATTTATTGACTAATTCATTACAAAATGATTAGTATTTTTTTATATAATATTTAAACCAGTCGGTAATATGTGCAATTCACAAGAATATTTCACAAAATATTTTTCTCTCTTATATTTTTGGTCTAAATAAGAAATTAAATAATTATGGTAAAATAATTTACAGCTTTCACTTTTTAAATGATGGTATTTGTATAATATATATTTGTTTTAAGCCTGTAAGTTGTAACCTTGGTTTATGTTTGCTTATCTTGAGTCCCAAGTGTAGGCTTTAATTCGTTTTAGATTTTTTTTTTAAAAAAATATAATTTTCTGATATTACCATCTCATACATTATAGTTGCTTCAATTTTTTGCAGTCTTCTTGATATTTACCTTCAATAAAGTACCTATATCTGGGAAATTCGCTCCGTAACTTTGATTGCGATCCTTCGCTTGCTTCTGTATTTATATTTCATAATTGGAATTTTTCAGGTTGGCACTCGTCATCTCTTTTTTTTTTTTTCCTATGCTTCAGGTCCTTATTTATACAATTGTGTGTATGAGCATTAGAGATGGTTTCTGTATAAATAGAAGGACACAGCATTGCCATTCACTTTCTAAATACTAGAACAACTTATCCAAAAGGCGAGCTTTAAAGATTTTATTTTATAAAGCTGCATTTGGTGTAATACACTAGTCACACTCGATCATCAACATCTTTAATTGGTTTGTTGATTTATGGTTTTTTTTAGGCATATAATTTTTTGGAGGGCCAAGAAACATCCATTTAACAAATAATCTTATTAAATTGTAAGATCAAAATGAGTTTTAGGGTTAATTTAACAATTTAAATATGCAGCTCAATGCATGAGATGGTATGGGGGCACAGCTATTCTATATTATGATTCTCATACATATTGTTAGGTTCTAGAATATTTAAGAAAAACTGTTAAATTCATCATTGTTTTATTAGCAGTATTAAACAAACTGAACTTGTTATATTGCAGACATACTTCCAGTTAATATCTAAAAAATTGGAGGAGGATATACAAAGATTAGAAGAGATTATACAAAATGTGAAATCTAACGGACGAGATTTGGAATTGTGGATTCATAGCAATGAACTGCCAAATTATATAAAAGAGGAGGTCATTTCGAACATGTCTCACATATTGGAGGGAAATGAAGAGTTTGATGAAGAACTTGCAATGAAAATTAAGCGTCATCTTCGCAAGCCCTATATAAGGAAATTTTTTCTTTTTCATTTTATCTTTCTTCTTCTTTTCTACTTTATAGATAGATTCAAAAAGTAGTTTGATTAAAGTTATATTGCTTCAAAGCTGTCTACTAGTAATATAAATCTTTGGAAAAAGCTGAGAATTGAGTTGTAACTTGTGATCTAGTTGAGTATTATTATTATTATTATTATTTATTTATTTTTGGTGGGGGTGGGGGGTGTTATTATTGCTAATTATTGTATTGGACTGTGTGTGGGGGCATGGTTTTGTTGTTCCTTGTTTGGCAGCTTGGTGAGTGTATATTTGGGTTGTTGTGTTGTTCTCTTGCTTTTTAGTTAATAAGATTTGCTAAATCATAAAGAAAAAAAGATTTTAATTATTTTTTTCTTTGGAAGATTTGTGAATAATATTGAAAAGTTGGAAAGATCTGAAATATTATAGCAATGTAACAACAATATGATTCTATTCAAAATCTCTTGTTCTGATACTATGTTAAATTATCGATTGTCCTAAAAGTTTAACTTATTGGAATATGATAAATTTAATTATTTAACTACATACTTTTAATATATGATGAAATAATATATATATATATATATGTGGTAAAGAATATATACCTCTATGTATTTATTTGGTTTAAAATTTCAAAAAAAAATTATAAATATATATATATATATATTTGCTGAGAACTTGTGTGTGTGTGTGTGTGTGTGTGTGTGTGTGGGGGGGGGGGGGGGGGGACGATGTCCGAGGACCAATGAGTACTAGACCAAGGATCAACTTGCCTAATCCGAACCCAAAAGGGTAAACGAACTCCGAGGACTCCTCCCACCCGAGGAGAATAAGAGAATTAGGACAATTTGTATCCTGTGAAGGCCCCAGGAGAGAAGAAGAGATAACGATGTGGGCAGGGAAGGTGGGAGGAAGTTTCTTGAAAGATATACCTCCACCTCCGCATTCAATGTCATACACCAACTTTATCGGTTGCATTAATATGGAAATGACCTCTAAATAATAAATTTACAGCTAGTAGCCATTTCTACCACCTTCAGCGGAGTTTTGATGGGACAAGTATATTGAGAATGTCCTGAAACATACAGGTGGAGGGCTGGAATGTATGGAAAAGGGATGTAAAAGGGAGAGAACCCTCCCAGAAATAGGGGATGAATATTTGAAGGACCATTAGAATAGTAAAATGAACAATCTGGTGTAAAACTTGAACCACATTTATATAACAGAAAGTTGATCCTCGAACTTGCCCGAGGTGAACATTATACTCAATTGTTGTTTAAATCATGCTAATCTGTTTCATTGGGCTCCTTGACCTTAAGCTTGGCCTTAATTTCGAATTGCGCTTGGACTTGATTCTCACTCTTTCTAGAAATTCTATTGTTTATGCTTGATTTGAAGGAAAATATACCACTTATCTAAGTGGGCTTGGGCCTTTATTTTCTGAGTACTTACAATATATATTGACTTACTTTTACATATATTACGGATTTGAATAAATTTTCAAATGGTAAGAGCTTAATGCTAGTTTGAACTTCCAAGTTTACAACCCTCTAGCATGGCTTAATCATTGGGCATGTTGGTATATCTGTCAGGTTTCAGTGTAGATAAATTCAATTAAGTGCATTTTTTTTTTTTGAGTTGTACGCATTTTTTTTTTTTTTTTTTGATTTAGAGTTGTACGCATTTTGTTTGAGTTGTAATATAGTCAAATTACTGGTTCAAGTGTGCTAAGCCATAGTTTATTTTTTCACCAATCACACTTTGACACATTAAAGTTGTGGCAAAAAGTGAGAAAAATTTGGTGATCTTAGACTTCTAATACAGAGGGTTGATTTGTACGTTGCGTGAACTGATTCTTTAGATTCATGTATTTGTTATTGAGAGTTTTGGAGTTTCTATAATTTTTCTTCGCGTTCATATGAGTTTTGACTTTCAAAATTGTACAAAATATTTAATATTTTTTTGTACAACATCTTATCGGAACGTGGAATTTGTGGTTTACCAAATGGTCAAAGGAATGAAGGATATTGATAAAAATGATTCCGCTTACTTGATAAACAGTTTTTTTTTTTTTACTAAGACTTTTACACTAAACTCCAAATGAAATAAGCTTGGATTTTTTTTTTTTTTTTCTTTTGGGATTTGCGTAGGATCCATGAACAATAAATAAGTTAAAGTAAAAAGCCAATGCCAAACATGCACTGATTTTTATTTCTAAAATAAGCTGGCTGCCGACAACTTCAGCTTTAGGGTTGGTGAATCTGTTAGTCGAAATTGAAAATTTTTTATTAAAAATATTGTAAATAAAAGTAAAAGTTAGTTAAATTAATATAATGAAATATATGAATAGTATTAAAAAGTGCAATAAAGTTTATAAATAGTAACAAAAATAAGTTAAATAGTAAAATAAGTTGACTTTTTAATTTGAAACCAAACGCATACTTAGAATCTGTTTGAAATTCGCTTATTTTGCTGGAATTAAAAACTTTTTACTGAAAGTATTATAGATAAAGGTAAAAGTTAGTTGAAATAGTATAGTGGGACCCATAAATAGTACCAAAAAGTACAATGAGACTTATGAATAGTAGCAAAAATAAGATGAATAGTAAAATGAGCTTGACTTTTTAATTTGGAGCCAAATGCACGCTTAATGTTGCATTTGGATAGATTATATTTGGCAGCTTATTTTACTATTTAATTTATTTTTGCTACTATTCATGAGTTTTACTGCATTTTTTGGTACTATTCTTGTGTCCCATTATACTATTTCAGTTAACTTTTACCTTTATCTATAGTACTTTCAATAAA
The DNA here is from genome assembly GCF_002906115.3 of Quercus suber. NCBI lineage: Eukaryota > Viridiplantae > Streptophyta > Magnoliopsida > Fagales > Fagaceae > Quercus > Quercus suber. The sequence goes on from NW_027069972.1 coordinate 134,035, forward strand.
AATATTTTAATTTTAACAAAATAAGCAAATCTCAAAATGACTCAAGTTTTAATTCTTATATTTAGCTTTTTAAAACTTCAATTTTTTGACTTTTTTTTTTTACTTTTAATTTTTTTTTCAAGGTGCAAGTACTTGCAAAAACTTTTCAATAAAAAACTAGATAAGTGTGAGTTTATTTGTTCAATTTTTAGTTTTTACCTACAGGTTAAAATCTCACATTTTTTTCATTTATTTAAATATAAGTATATTTTAGCATATTTTTAGTAAAAAATATTAAATAAATTGTTCTCAAAAGTATTTAGCTTTTAGTGCTTTTATGGAAATTACTTATTTTGTGTAACTTATTTGAATAATGTGGAACAAAATTTTAAAAGCTAACTTATTTTTAAAAAGTTGGAATTATATTATTTGAAATAAAATTAAAAAAAAAAAAAAAAAACAAAGAAAACGCAAAGCTGGAAACGCACCGCGAGAAAACGCGCTATCCAAACCGGGTCTCTATCATTTTTCTTCATGTTCATATATGAGTTTTGACTTTCAAATTTTTACAAAATATTTAATATTTTTTTGGACAACATCTTATCAGAATGTGGAATTTGTGGTTTACCAAATGGTCAAAGGAAGGTAGGACATTGGTAAAAAGAAAAAACTTAGATACAGTATTTATGTATTGTTTTTTAAGTTTTTTTTTTTTTAAAGATTTTTTCATATGAATTTTTTCTTATAGAATAGAAGTGTTTTTTTAGTTAAGTAGTTACATGACTAAATTTTAAAAAATAAACATAAAAAACAGCACTTAAAGTACTGTATTTAAATTTTATCTTTAATAAAAATTATTTCGTTTACTTGATTTTTATTTCTAAAATAAGCTGGCGGCAGACAACTTCAACTTTAGGGTTTGTTAATATCTGTTCATTTTACTAAAATTGAAATATTTTTACTGAAAGTACTGTCAATAAAAGCAAAAATTAGCTAAAATAGTATAGTAAAATTTATAAATAGTATTAAAAAGTGCAATGAGACTCATAAATAATAATAAAAATAAGCTGAATAATAAAATAAGCTGACTTTTTAATTTGAAGCCAAATGCACACTTTTAATGTTGCGTTTGGATATATTATATTTGACAGCTTATTTTATTATTCAGCTTATTTTTACTTCTGTTCATGAGTTCTATTACACTTTTTAGTACTATTCATGTGTCTTATTATACTATTTCAGGTAACTTTTACCATTATTTACAGTATTTTTAATAAAAAAAATTTAGTTTCAGTAAAATAAATAAATCCTAAATGAACTCAAGTTTTAATTTTTAGCTTTTAATTCTTATATTCAGCTTTTTAGAAATTCAATTTTTTTTCTTACTTTTAATTTTTTTTTCAAGGTACGAGTATGCTTTAGTAGTCTTGCAAAAACTTTTCAATAAAAAACTAAATTAGTGTAAGTTTATTTGTTCAATTTTTAGTTTTTACCTACTGGTTAAAATCTCACATTTTTTTCATTTATTTAAATATAAATATATTTTAGCACATTTTTAATAAAAGAAATTTTTAAAAAAATAAATAAGTTGTTCGTAAAAGTATCTAACTTTTAATGTTTGTTTGAAAATTGTTTATATTGAGTAATTTATTTGAATAATGTGAAACAAAAATCTAAAAGCTAACTTATTTTAAAAAAAGTTAGAATTATATTATTTGAAATAAAATCGAGACAAAAAAATCATGCGAGACGACAAATAATAGAGAATTTAAACAAAATAAAACCAGCTTATAACTTTTTATTTTTTTATTTTTTGCCTTTTGCATTTTTCTCACATTACTCATGTAACCAAACAATTCCAGTTCTTCATCACCAGGAAGATCTAGCCGCCGCCGCCGCCGCCGAAGCAATCGCCGGGGAAAGGTTCGCTCTTCAGCCTCTCTATTTACTTATTTGGATCTTTCTCTTGTATATTTCAGATCTGGTACTGGTTCCTTTGGGTCCTGATCGGTCCATTTACTTCATCTCCTCCCTCGATACTCACAAATTACAGTTCATATATCATTCTTTTGCTTTGTTGTTCTTGATCTGCCATTGTAATAGTCTAAAGCATTGATTTTGAGTAATTTTGCAGCACGTTAGGAAATTGTAAAATCTTGTAATTTATAATGTAGTTTTGTTTGCAACTACAGCGTTAGATTAAGAGTTTGGAAAGAGATGGGAGTGGAACTTCGAAACGTGAGCTCGCATTGCTCCGTCGAGAGGCAGCGATCGTTCGACGGTGATGAACTTGACGGTGGAGCTGTGGAGGCCGGCGGTGGCTAGTGAAGATTTTAACAGCCAAGGGTAAATGTTGTTACACACACTATTTTACACGTCTGTGCATTCTTAACTACTTTCAGATTACGGAGAAATAACGTTCCCTCTTCACATAGTGGACCCTATTTATAAATTTAATGAGTAAACCCCTTATGAATGTGAGAGAAAGGAGCATTAGAGCTTGTTTGGTTAAAAAAATGGTTGCTCATCACTTAATTTTTGTCACTCATTGCTCATCACTCGTTACTTAAAATACCCAAATTTCCCCAAACCCTCCCAAACGGCACTATCACTCAGTTCTGCCATTACTTTTTGTTTCAAAAAAAAAAAATAAAATAAAAAAATAAAAAAACAGCTAAAAAACAGTAAGAGATATGTGGCTGGAATTTGTTTCAAAAAAAAAAAAAAAAATCTAGAAGTCAAATACGGCTGCACAGTGAGAGAGTTGTGAGTTTATTTCCGGAAATATCATTGAAAACAGAGTTATGAAAACTAAAAACAGCTAAAATGTGTTTTCAGTTTTCATAACTCATCACTCAAAAATCAGATAATTGAGTGATGGAAACAATGATCCAAAACTCATCCAAACAAATGCTCATCTATGGTACTCACTTGTTTTGGATGATGGATCATGAAAACTAAGTGATATCACTCAGTTTTCATGCAATCCAAACAACACCTTATTATCTATGTTTTGGGAACATCTAAAAATTACTCGTGGCATGTGTGTACGAATGTGTAAAACGGTGTGTATAACCATCACTTCTCAAAACGGTGACATCTAGGAAAAATTTGCTAAATAGCATAATTTTAGGAAAAAATTGCTAAATAGCATCTGACCAAAGTTATTAGAATTATGTTTAATTAGATTGGCATAATGCTTGGAAACTCGAGTTCCAAAAAGATGCTACATAAGTAAATAACTTTGGTCCGGTGCTTTTTTCCTAAATTATTTCTAAAATTATGCTATTTGACAAAAAATGATGTGGCATTTATTTGGGTTAGTGGATTTGACACTTTGTATTGTTGACTTGGTGATGATGTGTTTATTTTTTACTTTGTTGTCACTTTATTATTGGTCCATATGTTCATACTTATAATTTGTGGATGAGAAATGATTGGTAAGACAAAGAAAAAGAAAAAAAAATTTCAAAGAAAGACTTGAGGGTTGACTGTTAGCAATGATTCAATAACTGGAAATTATTTAATGAGAACAGCAAGAGTAGCCCTTGTTCATAACTTGCATTTGCATTTGCACACTCTTAAAATCCATTGAAAAGCCTGTGGAATGGCTGCAAGTCAAGTTCATTAGTTTCAATCCCATGTTATATATTTATAGATATATTGTTTAGATTGGAGGTTGATTCTTTATTTTCTGACATTGTATTCTTTGAGAAGCTTTAAGTTATGAGCCTCCGTGGGCATCGGAAAGAAAATGGTGTGAGGTTTGGTTCCAATCCTTTACTGTTCACTATGTAGTTACTTTAAATTGTTTTGATTAATGCCATTATAAGCATATATGGAAGATTATTGTTTCACATTCTTTGGTGTATACTACTTCACACAATATCCACATTTTTTCAAGATGTCTACACTTTCCACATTATGTAAAAAAGTATGGACACGGTTGGATGTAAAACAATTATACGGCTGAAAGCCTGAAAGGAACCAACTATGTAGAGATTGACATGCTTTTTTTTTTCCTCCCTTAAAAGAATCACGTGCTCATATGCAAAATGTAGTGTATAAAGTGTATGTGATAAGCAAATAAACATTAAATACCCTGCACTATTTTGTCTTTTTTTTTTTTTTTTTTTTAAAATTTTGTTTCAATTATTATTGCCAAATTTTGGCACTACTTATTGTAATGCATCAATATAAGAAACAGGTTGGATCCGTTGCATAGTTCTTGGTCATTAAAATTTTAAAAGTATGATTTTTCCTGGAACTATGAGCAAATGTAATGAGGATAGAACTGAGGTGTAGTTCCTTGGTATAGTACACTAGATTCCCCTATCAAATTTCAACATGTAATTGTCTCAAGTTTAATTGTTTCTAGAAATGATAATATGGTTAGTGTTTCCTTTTTCAATACAATAATTTAATTTTAAAAATGAGATGGGTTAGGTCAACTGCATGAGCTAAACATTATTATTTGTTCTCCGTGTTGTATGACATTACACACTTGTGAGATGTGCTATATGCTATATATATGGGTAGTACTATGTTTCCTATATGAGAATTAGAGCATTAGTTATTGTGTGGATAGGTAATCATATTTAATTGTTTATCACATGAGCATCTTTTTATTTTTTCTTATAGAAAAGTTTATCACATGAGTGTCAAGGTATTTTCTAGTTGAGTGATGCTATGTACTACATATTTTATTTTTTTGATAAGTAATAAGACTTTTATTCAACAAGAACAAAGCAAACAGCCATTATAGGTGTTCATGATGGTGAACACAAAAACAGCAAACAAAAAAACTGAAAACAGAATAAGAGAAGCAACTTAAGTGGCACTAGTAAGGGTAGAAAAGAACTCCAAAGCAGAAGAACAGTTTGAATAACCCCAGAACTTAGCCCATTCAAAAAGAGTATTTCGGCTGAGCGCTTGTAACTGATCAAGCGTTCTCTACAGACCCTCAAAAGAGCGCCGGTTTCTTTCCAACCAAACAACCCACATCAAACAACCAAGAACTATATGTCCGAAGCATATTTTCCCAACCAATTACTCCAACAAGACACCAAACTCACCACAGAACTTGGCATGACCCATTGAATCCCAAAAGCTTGTAACATTTACACCCATAAAGCATAAGCTACCAGACAGTAAATGAGAAGATGGTCCACCGATTCCACAGAACAACAGCACATACAGCACCTGTTCGCCAAAGGGAGGCTCCGGAGATTATCCAAGGTAAGGATCCGGCCATGTGCTGCGGTCCACAAGAAGAAAGCCACCCTCTTAGGCACCTTGACTTTCCAAATCCCCTTCCATGGGAAGTAAGAAGGAGTTGTACCCCTGATCTTATGATAGAAGGACCAAGTATCAAACTTACCATACCTATTAAGACACTAATGGGGTCTATCCCACCCAATACCTCGTGGGATTTGAGACTAAATGAGTTCTAGGAAAGCAAAGCCAGCCTCAAATTCCCTCTCATGAAAATTCCTATAAAATCTCACTTTCCAACATCTACTACTCCCATCCTCCTGATGATCCAACAAGTCAGAAATACAGGCTTCCTTGTCACTAGAACAAGCAAATAACTGAGGGTAGAGCATTTTAAGAGAGAAATCCCCAACCCACCTATAATGCCAAAAACGAATACGAGAACCATCACCCACCACAAAAGGTAAGTGTTTGGAGAACCTCTCCCAACCGACATTAATACCATGCCAAAGGCCACACCTGCGTGCCCTTCTACAATCTTTAGTATTCCACCCCCCTTGATCCTTCCCATATTTGGTGGCAATAACCCTCCACCAAAGACTAGTTCCTTCTTGGCCAAACCTCCATACATTACATAATTTTTAGAAAGTAATATATCAACTCTAAATCACAAGAAATTATAAATTTATTTATGATATTGTTGATGTGATACTAATAATTATAGCGCTAGTTTTTATAAGTTTTTTTATAATAAAATTGATGATAACTTTAATATTTTTCTTTAATAGTTTTTTAAATGCATGAAAAAGAATGAAAGCAAAAAAAAAAAAAAAAAAAAAAAATTAACATATTTGAGGTTAATATCCGCTTATACAAAAAACCAATTAGTAATGCAATGTAAGCTATTTACTACAAGATCTCTATCCTGATCTCTATGAGTGCTTAGCAGTCAAGGATGCTTGTATCTCTGAGGTTTTGTGGATGCCAGAAGGGGGTACTGTTAGAGTTTGGGATTTAAGGTTTTATAGAGCTTTTGAAGATTGGGAGCTAGCTGCACCTTATTCCCTACTCCAGCTTATCCAAACTCATATTTCTTGGGGTGATAGGAGTGATACTCTTTGTTGGCGTTAAAGGGTGATGGTAATTTTGACACCCGGTCTTATTACCATGCAACTTGGGGTGCTTCAAATTCTTTGTTTCTTTGGAAGGGTGTTTGGAAACCAAAGATTCCTAGGCGAGTGGCGTTCTTTTGTGGACAGCTGCACATGGTCGGATCCTCACTTTGGACAATCTAATGCTTAGGGGTCGCCCGTTGGCTACTTCGTGTTGTATGTGTTGTTGTGATGGGGAGTCTGTAGACCATCTTCTTCTTCATTGCCCTGTTACTCATTCCCTTTGGACTTTTATGCTTCAGGCCTTTGGTATTCATTGGGTTATGCTAGGTTCAATGGCGGGTTTGTTATCTTGTTGGCATCGGTGGCTTGGAAAACATAATTCGGACATTTGAAATTTGGTTCCAGGGTGCTTAATGTGGATTGTGTGGTTGGAACGAAATTGTCATTCCTTTGAGGACAATGAGAACACGTTGGACGAGTTAAAGGTTTTATGCCAACGTAATCTTTTGGAGTGGTCTCGTTGTTGGGGTTTTACTGATTGTTCTTCTCTTTCTGAGTTTATGTCTTCCCTTAACTTAGTTTCCTGATTTCTTGTTTTGCTGTGCTGTTTGTTCTTTTTTCTTGTTGTTCATCATCATGAACAACTTGTACTTTTCTTTTTTTGCTCATTAATAATAAATTTCTGATTACCTATCAAAAAAAAGTAAGTGTGCATGTTCAGGACAAAAACCAATTAGAAATGCAATGTGAGCTTCTTTAGGGGTGTGCATGGTCAGGAATTAGAGGCTTTGTCAAGCTTCATGGAAACCATATACGATTCTTCAATAAGGGGGTTTGTTGAGGATAAGATGTGTTGGATTCCTAGCAAAGATAAGGGGTTCTTGGTGAAAGATTATTATAGAATTTTAGCTTTCTTTGTATGGTTTGCTGCCTTAGGAAATGCTTGACGATTGATAATTTACGAAAAAGGAAGGTGTGGATTTTGGATTGGTGCTACATGTGCAAGAGTAATGGTGAATCGGTTGACCATCTCTTCCTTCACTGTCCCATTGCTATGAATCTATGGTCTATGGTTTTGGGTTTATTTGGAGTATCTTGGGTTATGCCGCATACTGTTTTGGGGCTGTTAGGGTGTTGGCAAGGCAGCTTTGGTCGTCATTGAAATGGTTATATATGGTCCATCGTTCCTCATGGCTTAATGCGGTGTCTTTGGAGGGAAATAGTCGTTGTTTTGAAGATATTAAGAGATCTATTCTGGACCTCAAGCTATTCTTTTTTAGAACTTTATTGGATTGGTTGTCTGCATTGCAAAACCAATCATTCCCTTCTTTTATTGATTTCCTAGATTCATGCAATTTTTGTATTTGATTTGTTGTCCCCTTGTTCACTCCCTGTGTACTAGGGTGTTTCCTTTTTGATATCAATATATCTTATTACTTATCAAAAAAAAAAAAAAAAAAAAAAAGTAAGAGTAAGAGGCCAAAAGTTTTGTAGTCAACTATTTGGCACCTTTTAGTGTTTCCAAATAAAACATCTAGGGTTCAAATTCCCCACCTACCCAACTAGTTGACACCTCCTAGCGTTTCCATCTCCTAGAGTTCAAATCCCCTCTTTCCAACTAAAAATAAAAATAAAAATAAAAATAAAAAGGAGAAAGAGGGAAAACCATTTAAGGCAAGGAATCAAAAATTTTGAAGTAAAGATGCTTGCATGAAATATAGATTTAATCCTTCTTGCAGTTGAACTTGGAAAAAAAATACACACATTTTAGAAGCAATAAAGTCTCCCTTACCTGTGGGATGGGAAGAATAGCAAGAATATCGATTAGGTAGTAGGACAACAAGTACCTCTTTGCTATTCGCCAAGCATCTGTAACTATCACAGTTCGTCCAAGTTTCAGAGGAGCCTCATCTATATAAGGGCAAAGAAATTGCAAAATGATATTCAGGACATAAACCATATCGGTGACTGATCGCAAACAAATTGCTGCAATCTTTAATTTATTATCTAATGCTAGGCACTTGTTTTCTTCACTGATCACAGGAAGATAAAAGAACAGAGGATCCACTGATACTGCAATTGCACAAGAAACAACAAACATCATATTCCACATTTGCAGGTACTTATTCTCTAGTTTAAGATTCTGAAGAATTGTCTTTCTTGTTGTTCCTTGTTTCCCTGGATCAACTCCATCATTCATGAGAACTTGCCTCTCATTATCATGATTCCTGAACAGAACAAACAAACAAAGAATCAATCTTGAAACAAAAAATAGACACATCAATCTGAAAGAAGAATCATCAAATGCGCCATTGAAGTTATAGATGGAATACCCCAAAACAGATTTTTTTTTTTTTTTTTTTTTTTTTNTTTTTTTTTTTTTTTTTTTTTTTTTTGTGTGTGTGTGTGCATGAATTCATGTTTTATTGTAATGTTCTTTGTGTGACTTTTTAACATTCTTTGTCATGGAATCTAGAAATTTTTGAACACTAATTAAGTACTGAAACTCTTTGTGACAGAGAATGTTTGAATTTTCCTATAGCATGACGTGCTTATTGATGACAAGTATTGATAAAAACTATTGAGTAGCTCAATTTGGAATGTCAAGTATGTGCAAACCTCAAATTTCTCAGGCCCCACCAGAAACAGTATGCAAACTTTCTAGGAAATCTTTGGATGCCACGGTACTAGATTGAAGAGCATCCAGGAATATTCCAAAATCAAACAGCTTTGTATTTGGTGCTCTACAGAGCAATAATCATTTAAGAATGTATGATTTCCTAGACTATGTTGACATTTAAATGAACTTGGGTTGCATTCAATATGTTTTGTACAGGCTATGTGCCAGCAAGCCGTCTCTCTTTCGATAGAAAATAAATACCAGAAGGCACCCAATACCTAAAAGACCACCAAGTCAATAAAAGATCAATAGATTGTGCAGATGTTCCAACAAAAATATCAAGTAAAATAATTAAAGAAAGAGAATTCTACAGATAAGAGAAAATTGCTTCACCAAAAAAAAGATGCAATTATTTAGCATACCCTGTGTACATCTTCTTCTCACATAAAGTTAGTTCATCTATAGGTCTTACACATGAAGTCTACATTTATAAAAGACAAAGGTGTAGTACACTGGTGCATGTACAAAATAATTTCTAGAAAGAAAAAACCACTAATAAATAATTTTGAGAATGTGATATAGAAATACATATGCATAAAGCTCCGACTCTTGAGTTTTAATAGAATACTAGATTAGCCATACAAACATACTAAAAATTTTAGTGGAAGAAAAAATACTATGAAATTGAAATTTTTACTTACATGGCTGGCAAGGATATAAAGAAAGAAATTGAATCAGCTTTCACCCATACAATTCTGGCAAGGTTGTTGTCATTACTGTTAAGTTTCCTCCATGACAAGTATAGTCGTAGAACTCTTGGCACATATTGGAAGAGAACAACAGCATTCAGGAACTTTCTTTTATTTAAAAATTTCGAACCTCTCATTTCTGAAAATATAATTGGAACTAGCACCTAGACAGATGACAACGAGTATTGTGAGCTCTACTTATGTATGACATTATTCATAGAAACTTGATATTCTTTTCCTCATATTCAAATCATATATATTTCCTTGCTGTCTGTTATATCATACTTCATCCTGCTGTGTAAGGCATGATGATAATTGAAAATTCCTAGTTTAGACTCATTTCATAAATAGGCAAGGAAATTATTAAATTATTATTGAATTACCTGAACTAAGAGATCATATAGTTATATTTCACCCCAATTCAGCATGCACCAAATCAAAAAAAAAAAAAAAAAAAAAAAAACCAAAATTTCATGCAATGTTCACTGCATACTTATTTGCATTGCCTATATATATTTCGAGTAATGATTATCATACGCTCACTATTGCATGCACTCTGTACACATTTCTTTAAAATCGTGTTTTGAAAACACAATTTTGAAGAAGTATGTGCAACAGAGAATATGGAACAAGATTTAACCATATATTTTTAATGGCAGAGCAGAACTTATGTTTGGGAGGCCATGTTTAGCTTCTGACCTATAGATATATAGCTTATCAATTGAGTTCCATGCACTATATCTAAAAGAACAAAAATATCAGAAAACTACAAGATAATCGTTGCTTTATGGTGAAGTTCATTTCAAAGTTGAAATTATAACTATTGAACTAAATGATAATTAACTTGGTCTTGGAAAAATTTACAATGCACGTACTTATTCATTACAAAGTGAATGATACTTTTTCTTATAATATTTAAATGGTTGTAATAGAAGAACACTAATAACACCAATACTTTATATATATATAATTTTTTTGTGTGTGTGTTGTTCATGTGCATTATAATGCATGGAAAAAAAGTTCTGTGATACATAAACCTACATAATATATATAATTTAAATTCAAATTGCACCTCAGACGAACTATGGTAAAAGCTCACTTTTTAAATGATAGTCTTTGTTTATTGTCTCATTGTTTTAGGCATGTGATCTTGGCTTCTGTTTTCTTATCTTAAAAAGTCCCTTGTACAGCTGATCTAGTCTTAACATTTTCTTTTAACACTTCATAATCGTTTTAGATAAATTTTTTACTTTGACCATATTATATAAAAAGTTTCTGTTATTACCATCTCAAACATTATAGTTGCTCCAATTTTTGCAGTTCTCTTGGTCAAAACCTTCAAACAAGTACCTATATCTGGGAAAATCTCTTTGCAGTTTTGATTTCGATCTTCGGCTTGCTACTGTTTTTGTACTTCATTGGAAATTTGCAGGTTGGCGCTCAACATTCCAAACACCCCCCCAACCCCCCAACACACAAAAAGCTTCATGCCCTTATTTATGTAATTATAACATTCACTTGCTAAGTACTGGGTCTGGAAAGACTTATCTGTAGCTGAGGTTTGATGATTTTCTTTACCAAATTTCAACTTCTACTTCTATTTATGCCTCTTTTATTATGAAGCTGCAATTGGTGCAATATACTATTCACACTCATCATCATCTTTAACAACTATGCTTTTGTTTTGTTTCTTGATTTATGAATTTTTTCCTATAAGTATTCTTGGCCCTCCTTATCTTGCATTTATTTTTTTCTTGACTATATATTTATTGGCATAATAATTTTTTTGGATGGCCAAGAAACTTTCATTTAACAAATAATCTTGTCAGATTGTGATCTCAAAATCTGTTTTAGGGTTAAAACTTTGCAGCTCAATGCATGAGATGGTATGGGGGCACAAAACTGTTCTTTTATGATTCTCATACATATTGTTAGGTGTTAGAATACTAATGATTTAATTATAAAATTCATCATTTTCTATTAACTTAAATTTTTAAAGACAAACAAATATTTCAGTAGTATCTGACAAACTGAACTTGTTATGTAATAGACATACATGCAATTGGCAACTCAAAGATCGGAGGAGATTATACGAAGTGTGAAATTTAAAGAACGAGATGTAGACTTGTGGATCCATAGGAACGAACTCCCACGTGATATAAAGAAGGAGATCATGTCCAACATAACACACATACTGGAAGAAAAGAAAGATGTTGATGCAGAGAAGCCGCTTCCTCATCTTCCCCGGGAACTTAGAAAGAAGATTAAGAACCATCTTTGTAAGCCCCTTCTAAGGAAAGTAAGTCTCTCTTCTTTGACTTTTTTTTTTTTTTAAACAATTCATAAAAAAGTTTGATTGGAGTAATATGATGGTAGTTAGTGATATATAGAATGAAAAAAAAAAAATATATATATATATATATTATATGGTACTGAATAAGTTTGGTTTGAAGTCTCAAAAATCATTTAGAGATTTAGCATAAAAGAGGGAAAGGACAATATGTAAGTAGAAGCACACTACACGTATATTACACATTTGAATGAAAAATTTAGGTTAATTAAAAGATTTTTTTATAAATTATATTATTTCTTTTATCATATTTCAATTAGTAGCACACTTATGTTATATATGTTAATAATTTCATAAGATATCATCAAAAAACCAACTAATTAAGTTTTTAGAATATCAAGTGTGTGTGTTTTTTTTTTTTTTTTTTTTTTTTTTTTTTTGAGGAAAAAACACACACACAACACACTCTTAAGAGGGGATGAGATTTCAATACAAAAGCACACTAAAAATTCCACTAAAAAAAGATAGTAACTTTTAAAATGTATACTTAATTGTTGGGGAAATAACATATTGGGGAGACTCCAATTGAGGGGTTAATATAACTTATAGAGACACCACTTAACCCAAAAGCTTAAGCCCATGAGTTTAAATCTAGTTATGTTATATTAACCATTCACTCATATCATTACTATTCCATGTGAGATTTCATTAAACCCAACATCAGTAATTTTATGTCAATGACAATTCACTAAAGTTCAATATAAACATAAAGAAAGATTCATTTTAAAATTTTGATCTAGCATTCCTAATTGTTCAAATGATAGTTATTTTCTTTGATTTATTTTGCTTCAACAATAAATTGAATAAAAGTACAATTATACTTAAAAAGAAGAAGTAAACCATCAAAAAAATATACACAAATTGAATTAACAAATTAGCTGAAAAGAAAGTATGCCAAACAATATGATAGAAGTTTCCCGGCACATGTTATATGTTTTAGTTCTTGACTTTAATCATTTTATATTGGTCCTTTTCTCAATATTTTTCTCTATTGTTTGTAAGCTAGGTGCCTTTGCTTGAAAAAAATGAACAACTGTTGCAGTTGATCTGCGACCATCTCAAACCAGTGTACTACAATGAGCACAGCTATATTGTTCGGGAGGGAGAACCACTTGATGCAATGCTTTTCATCACGCAAGGCATTGTTTGGAACACTGTTTTAAAAACCGGACCGGACCGGCCGGTCCGACCGGTTCAACCGGGAACCGGATGCCAATCCGGTCCGGTTAAAAGTCCCATAACCGGTCAATAATCGGTCAACAACCGGAAAACCGGCCAAAAATCAGTCAAAAACCGGGGTTGAACCGGAAATTGGGAAAAAAACGGTTTGATGTCCGGTTCGGTTTTTAAAACCATGGTTTGGAACTTCATCACAACCAGTAATGGTGAGGGAATTGTCACCTCAAAGGCTCAGTGTATTGAGAAAGGTAATTTCTTTGGACAAGAACTTCTAGATTGGGGATGCATGAAAGGAAAAGAACTCGTAGATGGGGAGTTCAAAGGCTCCCTTGTACCCAACCTTTCAGAACTCCCAATCTCTACCAAAACTGCCAAAACCCATACGAAAGTTGAAGGCTTTGCATTAATGGCCAACGACTTGAGGGCTATAGTTTCAAGGAGGAAAACCAAAGCAGTTTCTTATATAGAGGCAGCATGGTGGCACTTCCATCATGAAAAGAAGAATGAAGTGTCTTCCAAGTCAGCTTAAGGTAACAAAATCTGGCTATCATTCTCTTTCTGCTTTAAGACTACTTCAAAATGCAGCAGTGCCTAAGGATTTTTTTTTTTTTTTTTTACAAGATAGAATTTCTACTCTAGCATAATCTAAGTGTATATGTGTGTGAAACTCTCTTTTAAAGACTTGAACTCCGACCCTTACCCTTCCACAAGCAAGCACTTATACTTGTGGAGTGACTATCGCACCAAGGGTGTGCGATGGTTGCTTGATGTTATTGTCGAAAAGCTAGTTTGTTGTGCAGAGAGAAACATCTTAACGCTTGGTTTCTAGTGACAGTTGCTACTAGCTACTTGTTTGGATTTGAGTAGAATTATGATGCTGGATAATAAACACACTAGGCAGTAATCTCGGTATGGGAGGCAATTTGTTATTAACAACATTTTTTTATAATTGTTTTGAATATCATAAGAGCCTTTTAAATCTTCATCAATATTATTATTATTAGTATTTTTAAATTTTCACTATTCTTTTTATTATGAGTTGAAAGTTGAAACAAAAGAGTTATGAATTGTTGCAACCACAAAAATTCATTTTAGTACTCAGGGCAAATAGTAATTTCCTATAGGAAGAAATTCCATAATTGAACTTGACATTAAAATTCTCATCACATAAATTCATTATTAAATTAATGGCAGAAATGGCTTTTTCATGAGTTCAAAATAAGGCATTGACTAATGCATTATTAAAGAAAAAATTTGGCATATCCTGAGGTTTAGGCTAATGCTAAATAAGTCTAAAATATTTCAAAACTAACTAATTTGATCCCTAAACATCATTAGTCTTCCGTTAATTTCTCTTTTCTTTGCGACTCTCTTCTCTTTTGTTCCTTTCTTCACTTGTCCCTCTCTCTCCATACCAAAATTCACACAGCAACAAAAACCCAAATCTTGAAAATCCAAATCATTCTCTTTATCACTCTTCTCTCTTCACTTGTCCCTCTCTCTCTAACTTCAAATCTACCCAATTTTACCATAACAAAACCCACGCAACAAGAAAATCCTCCAAAAATTCCAAAAAACTCATAGCAAACCACCAACACATCAGAACCCATAACCACCGGAGCCCACCATCACCAGCCACAAAATCCAAAAATCCACAATAAACCCACCACAAATAGGAACCCACCAACACCATAAAACCCACAACTGGCAACCCATAACCGCTACAAATGACTACCCAATATCATGATCCATAGCCACCAAACCCATACACCACTACTAGTTGTTGCTTGAAAGAAGAAAGAGACAATGAAAGGGTGAGTAAAGAGAGGAGAGTGGGTTAGGTTGGAGAGAGACAAGAGGTTTGGACGAGAGAGAGACAGCACGATGA
The DNA here is from genome assembly GCF_002906115.3 of Quercus suber. Taxonomy (NCBI): domain Eukaryota; kingdom Viridiplantae; phylum Streptophyta; class Magnoliopsida; order Fagales; family Fagaceae; genus Quercus; species Quercus suber. Next base: position 149,129 of record NW_027069972.1, read on the forward strand.
AAGGGAGAAGAGAGATTCGGAGTTTGGATGAGAGAGAGAGAGAGAGAGAGAGAGAGAGAGAGAGAGAGAGAGGTTTGAGAAAGAAAAAGAAAATGAGTAATGGAGCCTAATGGTGTTAGGAATTAAGTTGTCTCTAAGGACCAAATTGGTCAATTTTGAAATGTCTTAAATCTAGTTGGTATTAACCTAAACTTCAAAGTAAATTATTGGAATTTACCCAAAATTTAAATTGGTTTTAAAATAGTTTTACCACCGGCACACATGCATAGAAATATTCTAATTAATTTTGATTGGCTTTTTAAAAGAATGATTGAAATTTATACATAAATAATTTGTATTGGTCCAAAATTTGAAATTATGTAGACAAGCAAGTAAGATAATCCCAAGAAGATAATATCCAATTTATTGATTTAAATAATTATTTTATCTTGTTGGATAATGTAGTTATTTTAATAATTTTAATTTGGAAAGATTTAATTATAAATAGTCCAAAAAAGCTGACAACCTTGATTCATCTATTAAAAGTATCAAAATTTCAAAAAAAAAAAAAAGAAAAAAGAAAGAAAAAAAAGCTCACAGGTGGATCAACACTTCAGGATTAGAGTGCTTTGTTTTGGTTTAAAAAAGAAAAAAGAGTGCTCTTTACTTTTTATTTCTTTGGGGATAAATGTCAAGTTTTGTCACTTGGTATTTCTTTTGATGGTTATACCATGTCGTTTGATTGATTGTGTCATTGTCAGAAAATGATTTATGCATGGAATAGAAACTAGTCATATGGAAAATGTTTATATGAATTCTTTTGCATATTTATAGATTGGGCAAGATTTAGGTATAGTACTTAGGTGCTATTTCTTAGATTTCCGTCTTAAAATTTTGCTATGTGAATTTTTTTTATGAGATTGAAGTGTATTTTTTAATTAAGTAGTCACATGGCTCAATCTTAAGAGGAGAACCTAAGGAACAGTATCTAAAGTATTATACTTAAATTTTGTCCTTATAGATCTGGATCCATAGATTAGTGATAACAGTGAAGATCTGTCTTTTTGAGAAGACAGTGAAGATCTGTCTTAATTGTGAGTTTTTCACATAAATAACATCTTTATGCATCATTTACCAAAAAAATTCAACTTGTGTTTTAAATATTTGTTTTCTCAAATGCTTATGCATTCCCCTATTAATTTTATAAGAAATATTATATCCATAATATTTTTTACAACAAATTATAAATGATAGGTTGTTATTGGTTGTTATAGGTGAAAAAAAAAAGTAATTTAAGTATTGTGAAAATAATATAGACAGAAAATTTCTTTTTTTACTTGGTATGGAAATTGTGAAAATGATTTTTTCCAACTAGTTAGCATTCTCTCACGTATAAAATGATATGAAACCTACGGTGCCGAACTCATCATGACACTATTATTCGTGATTGATGTTATGCAAAAATACTTAGGATTTAAGAATGCTAATCATTAAGAAAGGAATGAAAAGAAAAATACAAACAAAGCTACAATGCAAAATATGGATGCATTGCATCCAATGATTCCAATCCATGCCACACTAAAATTTAAAATATACTACAAAACCTTTTATTATAGCACACATGGGGCCTCCAATGATTCATTACAAAAATCTAATCAACGCTACGTAAGACGTGGCTCAAATTTCGCCAAGTGTAGCAAAACGATTCGCTCTAAAAAGTAATAGTGTAACACTATTATTTTTTATTTTTATTTTTTTGATAAGAAGTGTAACACTATTATTATTATTGCAGAAAGCAAGCAAAACCAGTCCATTTGATTTTCTCTCTCTTGCACAAAATATTTTAATTTAAAATAATAATAATAATAATAATAATAAAATGTGTTGCCCTCCATCGTTCCTTGCACGTGAGGTCACAAGGACGAAAATAGTCATGGAAAGCACGTGGGTCTTACCATGTTAAAAGTTAAAACATTACATGGCTAGGATTTTTTCTTGGTCTTTATATAAAGTGAGCGTTTGGTTTCAAGCTGAAAGTGGCATCCACATTTTGCATTTTCAGTTTTTTTTTTTTTCCCTGCGTGTGAATAGTAAAATCACATGATTTTACTGTGCAGGGGATAAAAACTACTATTCATGCACTGTTTATCACTGTTCACAGCATTGTTCATGCACTAAAAAATATTAAAAATGGGTCACACAGTACTATTCACACATTTAAAAATTATTTTGTTACAATGTTTTCAATTTTCAGTTTCAGCAACAATAAATTCAATCCAAACGAACCCTAGTGTAAACTTCGAGGAACCCAAGGACTAAAATCTATGGTCATAATCACCCCAACAGCTATTTCTATAAACAAGATCCAACGATCAAAATTGAATCTGCGGTAGCCGCCCTATAGTGTATCCTAATGGCTTAGACATTAAGCGGTAACCCACCGCAACGCTTGTCAGTAAAATAGGAGTAATTGTGGGCAAAATTTGCTTAATAGTACTTTTTTAGGAAAAAAAAATTGGGTGAATAGTATATATTTGAAGTTATTTAGTTAGTTAGACTGTTTTTAGAAGTCGAGTTTGGCAAACTCAAGTTTGGGCTGGAAGTTAAGTTTGACAAACTCGACTTCCAAGCAATACTGATTCATCCTGTTTGGTCCAGTCGAGTTTGTCAAACTCGACTTCTAGCTTAAACTCGAGTTTGCTAAACTCGATTTTCAAAAACAATTTAACTAACTAAATAACTTCTTTTTTATACTACTTTTCTAAAAAAAAATTTCTAAAAACATACTATTTGGCACATTTTTTTTGTAATTGTGACATTAATATTATTCATATACTATATGCAATAAATTAATAATGATAATATATCAAACTCGACTTCCAAGCAATACTGATGCATCCTGCTTGGAAGTCGAGTTTGTCAAACTCGACTTTTAGCCCAAACTCAACTTCCAAAAACAGTCTAACTAACTAAATAACTTCTTTTGTGTACTGCTTTCTTAAAATTTTTCTAAAAACATACTATTTGGCAATTTTTTCCGTAATTGTGACATTAATATTATTCATATACTATATGCAATAAATTAATAATGATAATATATATATTTTTAGAAACATTTAATAATGATAATTGTGGGGGAAAAATGGCCTAATCCAACATAATGGGCCGAGATCCTATATGAGAGCTATTATGCGACCGAGAAGAAGGAGATGGTAAGGGCAAGACCCATCCGGAAGTGGGACCCTCAGAGGGAAGAATGATTACGATCCGAAGAAGTCATCTTCTGTCCGAAAAGGTTATAGTCCTCTGACGAGAATAGTATAGATCAATTGAACGTATAAGAAGTCAAAATGATCTTCCGAGGACTCCTCCTGATCAAGATAAGCTTTAAGTACACTGGGAGACGATAAGGATGAAGAAATATTTAAGGAGAAAGCTGCTACCACCGTATTTAATATTCTACAGTAACTTTTCTGGCCGCATTTATGTGGAAAAGACCCCTGAACAGTGTATCCTCACCTACTGCTACTTATACGGAGCTGAAGAAGACGCTTGACGTGACACATACTCAAGTAGATTCACGGATGAAGTACAAGTGGACGATGGAGATGAAGAGAAGGGAGGTTATATAAAGGAAAGAAACTCCTAACGTAAAGGTGTGTGAAAGAAAAGAATAAAAAAGAAAGAGAGAACTTGACTGTAATCCTAAGACCTTTGCTTGACTGTAATCCTAAGACCTTTGTTCATTAGATAAACAATAATATAGCTCTTCAGATTTTCAGGCTTTATGTGTAAATTCATGTTGGCTCGTGTTTGAAAGTTGTGATTCGTTGTTGTCAATCCAATACTTAACCTAGCTCTTTCACCCATACTCTACAAATTTATTGTTTTGGGCTTGGGCCACAAATCCTAACCCTACAATTTTGTGATTCGTTGTTGTCAATCCAATACTTAGCCTAACTCTTTCACCCATACTCTACAAATTTATTGTTTTGGGCTTGGGCCACAAATCCTAACCCTACAATTGGCGCCGTCTGTGGGAAGAGCTTGAGTGTAAGGCGAAGCAGCAGTTGGTCATGGCTGAACCAGGGCAACAACCGGCGAAATCTGGGGCGTCCCAACAGATAGACCATTTTCTCAATTTGGAACGAAGACAAGACCGTAAAGGCAGTGTGCATACCACACACACTGAACGAACTCAACCCCGTGGCGAAAGTCATGTTTCTCATGCAGAGAAGAACAACATGCAAATAGAGATTGAAAGGTTAAGAAGGGAGTTGCGCCATGCGAAGAGAAAGCGTGCTGTCTCGCACTTTGATGATGACTCAGGAGACAGACAAGACCTCACTTATGAGCAGAGGTCTCGAACTCCAATCAGCGAATCTTTTTCATATGAGGATGAGCACCCTTGTAAGAAGCAATCTCAAAGGCCACCACATGGAGGGGTGGGCAATGATGCCATGAGCAAGGCTTTGAATCAAATCTCCAGGTTACCTTTCACGCGCAGGATTGAAGGAGCTAAGCTTCCTCAGCGTTTTAACCAGCCAACCTTTACTATTTACAATGGTAAAACTGACCCTGTGGAACATGTGAGCCATTTTAACCAAAGGATGGCTGTCTACTCCAGAGACGAAGCTCCGATGTGCAAGGTATTCCCTTCTAGTCTTGGACCCGTGTCCATGAGGTGGTTTGACAACCTGAAAGCAGACTCCATCGATTCTTACCAAGAGCTCACTCAAACTTTTGGATCACGTTTCGTCACATGCCGAAGGGTGGCCAGGCCCTTGTCTTCTCTGCTATCCTTAAGCATGCGTGAGGGCGAGTCCCTTAAGGCGTATTCGAATAGATATTAGGAGATGTTTAATGATATGGAGGGCAACTTTGATGCAATGGTCCTAGACACGTTTAAGCTGGGTCTCCCCACTGATCATGGTTTAAGGACATCCTTGTCCGGCAAGCCTGTCACTAACATGCGTCAGCTTATGGACCGTATTGAGAAATATAAAAGGGTTGAAGAAGATCAGCAGCAAGGGAAGGGTAAGGATAAGGCTACCCCCCAGGACAGGAAGGACTTCAGGTCGGATCGTTATAACAACAATAAGCGGAGGAGAGATTTCGCTGGGCAGTCAGGCTCAGCAAATGCTCAAGTAGTCAATACAGTGTTCAAAGAGCCAGTTCATCAAGTCCTGGAAAAGATCAAGAACGAGTCATTCTTTAGGTGGCTGAGTAAAATGGTAGGGAACCCTGAGAGACGCAATCACAATCTCTACTGTCAATACCACCAAGACCATGGACATGCCACTGAAGACTGCAGAAGCTTGTGGGATCATTTGGACCAGCTAGTCCGTGAAGGCAGATTGAGGCATCTTTTGCACCACTCCAGTGGCCGAGAAGATCAAGCGAATTTTGAGCCCGAGAAGAGAGATTCTACGAACCATTAGGTACTATTGACATCATTTTCGCAGTGCCAGGAAGAACAGGGTCCTGGCCGACCAAAGTTATGTCAGTGGCTCGGCTACCAGCAGGGGATATTCGCCGAGATCCGAGGAGCGCTAGACAGTCTGCCCCGCCCGTTTTAGGCCTTTCGGACGAAGATAAAGTTGGGACCATTCAGCCTCACGACGACGCTTTAGTAGTCACACTCAGGATCGGGGGATATGATGTGAAGAAAGTGATGGTGGACCCGGCAGCGCGGTGGAGATTATGTATCCTGACCTCTTCAAGGGGCTGAACCTCACGCTTGATGACTTAACTCCATACTGTTCTCCCCTGGTCAGCTTCGAGGGAAGGATGGTTACTCCGAAAGGATAGATACGGCTGCCTGTACAGACTGGCTTAGAAGTAGTTGAGATGGACTTCATTGTGATAGATGTCTATTCCCCTTATACGGCGATTGTAGCCAGGCCTTGGTTACATACGCTAGAGGCTGGTTCCTCCACTCTACATCAAAAAGTCAAATATCCATCCGAAGGGCGCGTTTGTGAAATCCGCGAAGATCAATCCTTGGCCAGGTAATGTTTGGTGGCTGCCATACGGCATGAGCCTGAGACTGAATCGTCAACCAGGGCGAAAGGAGACCTATAGCAATTAAGGGGTCGGTTATCACCCGTTGAAGATCTTGATGAGGGCGCTAAATGCGAGGACTTAGTACAGGTTTTAATTGGGAACAATCCTGAAAGATACTTTTAAATCGGGTCTCAGATACCTCAACCAGAGAAGGAAGAACTAATCGATTTCCTTAAAAGAAATATTGATGTATTCGCCTGGAGTACTTATGAAGCCCCAGGAGTGGACCCGGAGTTCATTTGCCATCATTTGAGGGTTAACCCACTGAGCGTACCCAAAAAGTAGCCTCCTCGGCAGCCATCCAAAGAGCATGCGGATGCAATCAAAGAAGATGTGATGAAGCTCAAACAAGCTGGGGTTATTAAGAAAGTTTTTTACCCGAATAGTTGGCAAATACTGTGGTGGTAAAGAAGAAGAGCAGAAAGTGGCGAGTTTGTGTAGACTTTATGGACTTGAATAAGGCTTGTCCTAAGAATCCTTTCCCTATGCCGAAGATTGATCAATTAGTAGATGCCACTGTCAGCCATCCTCGGATGAGTTTCTTGGATGCTTTCCAAGGTTATCATCAGATACCGTTAGCCCCGGACGACCAGGAGAAAACAACTTTTGTTACTCCCATTGGTAACTACCACTATAAAGTAATGTCATTCGGTCTGAAAAACGCAGGCTCTACTTATTAGCGGATGATGACCAAGATGTTTGAATCACAATTGGGCAAAAGCGTTGAGGTCTATATAGATGACATGATGGTAATAAGCAGGGTTATTTCCGAGCATGTGAAGGACCTTGATAACGTTTTTGAAACCCTGAGGAGACATAAGTTGCGCTTGAACGCCTCAAAGTACTCATTTGGGGTGGGATCAGACAAATTTTTGGGTTACATGGTAACACACAGGGGAATTGAGGTCAATCCTGATCAGATAAAGGCTATTCAAAATCTGTAGCATCCTCGAATCCGAAAGAGGTCTAGAAGTTAACGGGAATGGCAGCTGCTTTGAACCGGTTCATCTCCAGGTTCGCTGATAGGTGTAAACCCTTCTTCTCGCTGATCAACAAGTGGAAGGGATTTGAATGGACTGAAGAATGTGCCTTAGCTTTCCAACAACTTAAGGACTACTTGGCTCGGCCACCAATTATGTCTAGCCCTGAACCAAATGAGGTCTTATTTGCCTATATCGCAGTGGTTCCCCATACGGTAAGTCTAGTGCTGATAAGAGTGGATCAAGGTATACAAAGGCCGGTTTACTGTGTAAGTCTCTGCATGAGGCCGAGATCAGATACTTGCCATTGGAAAAAACAATTTTGGCAGTAGTACTTGGAACACGAAAATTGCCCCACTACTTCCAAGCACATACTGTCGTTGTGCGCACGCAACTCCCACTTAAGACAGTACTCCGAAGTGCCGACTACACAGGGAGGATAGCCAAGTGAGGTACTATTTTAGGAGCCTTCGATATCAAGTATATGCCTTGCACTTCAGTTAAGGGGCAGATCCTAGTGGACTTAGTGGCCGAGTTCACGGAGCCCAGTTTAGAAGAAGTAACAACAAAGAGAGACATGGATGGAAAGTCGGTTGGCATGATTTCTCAACAAGATCCTGCCCGTTGGGAAATGTATGTAGACGGCGCTGCAAACTGGAAAGGTTCTGGAGTGGGGCTAGTCTTAATATCTTCAGAAGGAATCATCATTGAGAAGTCATTAAGGTTGAATTTTGGTGCGACCAATAATGAGGCAGAGTATGAAGCCCTTTTGATGGGAATGGCTATGGTCTGAAGAATGGGAGGAAAGGCCGTGGAGTTGTTCTCGGATTCAAGATTAGTTGTGGGCCAAGTACAGGAGGAGTTTGAAGCGAAGGATGAAAGAATGCAATAATACTTGAGTCGAGTCAAATCTCTACAGGTAGAATTCAAATTTTTTAGCTTGCTACATGTTTCTAGAAGTAGTAACTCGCACGCAGATTCTTTAGCCACACTAGCCACCTCTTCGGAACAAGGGTTGCTGAGAGTTATCCTCGTCGAGGATTTCCACGAGCCCACCAGAGTAGGAGGGGATGCAGTCCGAGTCCACCAGATTCGAGATAGTTTCTGCTGGATGGATCCCATAATCAAATTCTTGAAAGATGACACTTTGCTGGAAGAGCGGGGAGAGGTTGACAAGATCCGAAGGAAGGCTACCAGATTTTGGTTGTCCGAAGACCGAAAGTTATACAAATGTTCCTACTCAGGACCATACCGATTGTGTATTCATCCAGAGGCGGCTGAGTTGCTGCTAGAGGAACTGCATGAAGGAATTTGTGGGAGTCACACTGGAGGCAGGTCATTAGCCCATCGAGCCCTTACTCAAGGGTATTGGTGGCCGAACATGCAAAAAGAAGCCCATAACTATGTGAAGAAGTGCGATCAATGTCAGCGATTCGCACCGAACATACACCAACCAGGTGGAGTCCTCAACCCGCTATCCAGCCTGTGGCCGTTTGCCCAATGGGGTTTGGACATAGTGGGTCCATTCCCAAAGGATGCAGGAAACAGGAAGTACCTTCTGGTCGGCACAGACTATTTTACGAAATGGGTCGAAGCTGAGCCTCTGGCCAATATCCGAGACGTAGAAGTGCAAAAATTTGTGTGGAAGAGTATCGTCACCCGTTTTGGAGTTCCTCATACTCTCATCTCGGACAACGGCTTACAGTTTGACAGTAATGCATTTCAGAGTTATTGTAGCGAATTGGGAATCACGAACAGATACTCTACCCCTTCTTATCCTCAGGGGAATGGGCAAGCTGAAGCAGTTAATAAAGTCATAGTTAATGGGTTAAAGAAGAGGTTGGACGACGCGAAGAGTAAGTAGGTTGAAAAGTTGCCACACGTGCTCTGGGCTTACAGAACTACGCCTCGCAGATCTACTAGAGAAACTCCTTTTTCAATGACTTATGGGGCTGAAGCTGTCATTCCTTTGGAAACAGGTTTCCCAACTTTAAGAACTAGCTTGTTCAGTCCAGCCAGCAATGATAAGCTCTTAGAAACAGGCTTGCATTTGATCGAAGAAAGAAGAGAAAGTGCAATGGTTCGGCTGGCGCATTACCAGCAGAAGCTTAGGCAGGGCTATGATGCCAACGTCAAGCTAAGACCCTTAGAACTTGGTGACTTGGTGCTCAGGAAAGTCGTGGGCACTGCGAAAAACCTAGCCTGGGGAAAATTAGGACCAAACTGGGAGGGACTATATCGCATTACTTCATGTGCTGGCATTGGGGCATATTTCCTAGAGGACTTGGATAGTCCTGTAATACCACGCCCCTGGAATGTAAATAACTTCAAAAGGTACTATTATTAATTGAATCGTTTCTTTGTTCATTATGATAACTTGTCACTCCTTATTGGTTCTCTAAGTGTTTAAACTTAAACCCAATCATGCCTGTAGTCCTCAGACCAGATGATTTTGGGTTAGTTAACACTCCTTATTGGTTCTCTAAGTGTTTAAACTTAAACCCAATCATGCCTGTAGTCCTCGGACCAGATGATTTTGGGTTAGTTAACACTTCTTATTGGTTCTCTAAGTGTTTAAACTTAAACCCAATCATGCTTGTAGTCCTCGGACCAGATGATTTTGGGTTAGTTAACACTCCTTATTAGTTCTCTAAGTGTTTAAACTTAAACCCAATCATGCCTGTAGTCCTCGGACCAGATGATTTTGGGTTAGTTAACATTCCTTATGGGTCCTCTAAGTGTTAAACTTAAACCCAATCATGCTTGTAGTCCTCGGACCAGATGATTTTGGGTTAGTTAACACTCCCTACTGGTTCCTTAAGTATTTATGCTTAAACCCAATCGTGTTTGTGATCCTCGGACCAGGTGATTTTTTAGCTAATACTTTTGTGCTGTTATTAATACGGAGAGTTATTTTTAGAATAAATCTTGCCTGGCATTATTAACTGTGTTTAATGTCAACTTTAAACCTGTGTTAACATTTCTAGTATACATGCAAAAGGATTTGTCCAACTCTTATAATACTTGTTACGGTCATCCCTTAACAGTAACCTTTATGTATTGTCTTCTTCAGAACCAATTTTAATTGCATATATTGTCAGCAAGACAGAGTAATTATGTTTGCCTACATTGCTATAATTACAAGGCGAAGTTACTTGTAACAAAAGAAAACCATATGGCATGCCATAAATACACTTAAGGTAAAGTAGAAACTGCTTCATTAATTGAAATCGAATAATTTACAATCCTTTATATAAAGGGGGAACCAAAAAAAAAAACAACAACAACAAAACAATAACTAAAACCTAAGTTTTTGCTGGGGCTTGGTCTTTAGGCTCCGAGGATGTTTTCTTTTCTTCCAAGACCTCGCCTTTTTCCTTAGGTGGCTCAGTAGGGAGGCCCTGATCACCTGGTTGGCTGGAATATTTAGTAGGCGTAAGGATGACTGGGAGAGCTTGGTCAACCAAAGGCTGCTCCGAGACCTCTGGGAGTTGTGTTGGAGGAGGGGCGTCAGCCTCTGGAAGCTGTCGGATGTCTGGGTCATAAAAGATGCTCTCAGGCAGCCTCAGCTCTGAGTCAGCAGGCACTCCAGTAGCATTCAGCGCCTTGCCCCAGGTCATGTCGCAGTAGTCCCGGGCGACTGAAGCGAATTGCTCAGTAAGACCCTTTTTCGTCGTCTCCACTCCCAGTTGGTAGGACGCTTTCTTTTCGGCCTCGGTCGCCTCCTTGGCCAGCTGAGCGTCCCTCCAAGCCTCCTTGGCCTTTAGGAGTTTGGCGCGAAGTTCCTTCACAAGCTCCTTCTTAGTTGCCAGATTTTTCTAAGTTTCATTCAACAACTTGCATTGGGCTTCGGCCTGGGTCTCAGCATTTCTAAGACCAGCATGAAAGCTATCCCTTTCCTGGGTCACTCCCTTTAGCTGGTCTAAGATCTGAGAGACCTCATCCTTTACGCTGCCCAATGCCTTTTTCGCTTCGGACCTGGCCTGGGCCTCCGCTTGGGCTTCCGCGTAGACCTTTCGATTCCATTCTTCGGCCACGAAGACTTGTTGTGTAATCTGAACAAATAAGGTAATAGTATTAGCATAAAAATATAGGAAATTAATACTCTAACCGAGGAGCCGAATGAGCATACTTACCATGGCCAGGTCCCTCTTCAGGGACATGAAGAGATCATACTGATTGAAGCGCTTGTATGACTCCATGTCTCGGGAGAGGAGTAGTGGTTGCTCCAGCGCTTCAGCTATTAGCCCAGCTCTGCCCCCGTCGTAATTCCTAACAGGGGTCTCCCAGGAAAAAGGAACGCCATCAAGTTCCAGCCTGGAAGACCACGTGCGTTGCCCTCGGCGCACGTCGGCCAATGAGGGCTCTTCCCTGCTCTCCACAGAAGAGGCCCTCTTGCTGCGGTGGTCCTTTCCCACCTTCTGCTGCTTGGCCTTTGGTGGTACCACCACCTTCCGCTCCTCGGGCTCGATAGGCCTTTTTTTCTTCAAATCCGGTATCGGTTTCAGGGCCGGATCAGAGACCTGGGGTGGGGGTGGAGGTAGAGGTAGATTCACCGCTGTCCGAGAGGTCCCCCTCCCCTTGGACTCAGCTTTATTACCCATTTTCTTCAGAAGGAGCTTCAAGTCAGACATTTCTTCTTCTTCTTCTGAAGAGTCCTCAGGGACTGTAGTCAGCAGCAGGGGTGGGCGGATGCAGGATTGCCTGTCAGTTTCCTCCTCAGAATCTGAAGAAGGTATTATCTGAACCCCTCCTGGAGTGTCCCCTTCAAATCTAAATTTGTCAATTTGCTCCTCTAATGAAGTGGATGAAGAGCCGACCCTTTCGCCTGCGATCGCCGGTTCAAGAGGGACTTGTTGAACTGGTCGGATTAGCAAAGGAACTCCCTGGGGGTTGGGGTGTGGAACAGGTGCTAGGTCGTATGGGGCCAAAAAGTGTTTCCGAGCAACATCTATTCGCCGTAGCCGGTGATCACCTTGTGTGATGGCGTTGCCAGTTGGCTGGATGTCTGCTTTCTTGGGCGTGTTGCCGAGTATGAGTGGGATGGACCGCAGCTGTCCGTCCTCGCTTATGAATATCTCCGAGTGTAGTAGGTAATTGAGGGCGGGGGCGTTAATAAGGCTGAGCCGAGGAGCAGTATGTGCCTTATATGTAAAACAAACAAACAAATCGGGTTAGAAAATTGAAATAGGATGACATAAAAAAGAACAGGCTATGGAGAATGAAGACCCTAAGACTATTGTTAGAGATCCTAAGTCTAAGAAGTCACACCTGGCTCTCCTGGCTCGGTCGGACAGTGTAGACCATCATGCCATGTGCTCGAGACGATTAAATAGTCGTCTTTCATCCCTTTATTCGATTTGGGAAGGCAAGAAAACAGTCTAACGACGTCGGATCGGGATTTAAGGTAGTATCCCACCCATTTTTGGCTATGACATTCATACATGTATGCTAAGTCATGCCAGGTCAGCCCTAGTCCTAACTGTTCATTCAAGGCATCGATGGCCCCTAATATCCTAAAGGTGTTGGGCACGCACTGCTCAGGAGAGAGCCTGTGGTTGCGAAGATAGTTTAAAGTGATGGAGCCCATTGGGAGGGTCATTCCCCTTCAATGAAGGCTATCATTGGGATTACGACCTCTCCCTCTCTTCGGGCTATTAATATCTTCTCTAGAGGGCAATATCTTAGATTTACCCCCCGCAGGATACCATAATTTCGCTTAAATTCCCATATCAACGCCGGACTATCAACGAGATGTTGGAATTTGCCCATTTTTAAGAGAATGACTGAAGCAATGGACGGGAGAAGGGTTTTGAGGGAAGAAAACGTTAGCCGAGAAGAAAATAAAGGATCAAGAGGTGTCGAAACTTACACAAACAAGATTGGAGTAAAATCCCTAAACTCGAGATGGACTCTTTGTAGATCCTAGAAGCAAAGAACACAGAAATCCGAAAAGGCGTGAAAGGTTTTGAAGGAAAAAACTCTCTGGGTGCTCTGAGAATGCTCTGGGTACTCTGAGAATGCGTAAAGTAAAGGAAAATAACCTCTTCCAGAGGTTTATATACGGAGACAGGTGAAACGGTGTCATTCATTCCGTCCAAATCCCGAAGAAGAACCCTGGCCGTTGGATCAACAACCCACCGTTGGATGCAAAGGACAAAACGCCGCCTGGAGTAATTAGTACAGCGCTCTGGGAATATGAAACTGACAGCGGCAATAATGAAGCGCTTGGCTCTATGTCCGCGTGCGTGTAAACGGGGGTATTTATGACTTTCCCCTTTTAAATTTCTTTATTTTTCTTTATTTTTATCTCTTTTTCCTGGCGTGGCAGATCAAAATCTTACTTTTTCTCCTTGGGTGCGAGGGAAAAATTAAAATTTTGAGGGGCTATTGTGGGGGGAAAAGGGCCCAATCCAACATAATGGGCCAGAATCCCATATGAGAGCTATTGTGCTACCGAGAAGAAGGAGATGGTAAGGGCAAGACCCATCTGGAAGTGGGACCCTCAGAGGGAAGAATGATTACGATCCGAAGAGGTCATCTTCTATCCGAAGAGGTTATAGTCATCTGACGAGAATAGTATAGATCAATTGAACGTATAAGAAGTCAAAATGATCTTCCGAGGACTCCTCCTGATCAAGATAAGCTCTGAGTACACTGGGAGACGATAAGGATGAAGAAATATCTAAGAGGAAAGCTGCTACCACCGTATTTAATGTTCTGCAGCAACTTTTCTGGCCGCATTTATGTGGAGAAGACCCATGAACAGTGTATCTTCAGCTACTGCCACTCATACGGAGCTGAAGAAGATGCTTGATGTGACACATACTCAAGTAGATTCACAGATGAAGTATAAGTGGACGATGGAGATGAAGAGAAGGGAGGTTATATAAAGGAAAGAAGTTCCTAACGTAAAGGTGTGTGAAAGAAAAAAATAATAAAGAAAGAGAGAACTTGACTGTAACCCTAAGACCTTTGTTCATCAGATAAACAATAATATAGCTCTTCAGATTTTCAGGCTTTACGTGTAAATTCATGTTGGCTCGTGTTTGAAAGTTGTGATTCGTTGTTGTCAATCCAATACTTAACCTAGCTCTTTCACCCATACTCTACAAATTTATTGTTTTAGGCTTAGGCCACAAATTCTAACCCTACAATTTTGTGATTCGTTGTTGTCAATCCAATACTTAACCTAGCTCTTTCACCCATACTCTACAAATTTATTGTTTTGAACTTGGGTCACAGATCCTAACCCTACAATAATATTAAAGTAGCCGTTGGAGCCTTTTTTTCTATATAAAGAGGTTCTAAGTTGACACAAAGACACATGGAGGTAGAAAAACAATATAGAAAAACAAATCTGACCGTTCTTATATACGCTAGTTCTTGTATCCATTTCTGGGTCAGAGAAAAAAAAAAAAAAACTGACTTATATCTAACTTATGTTATTAGATTTTAATTAAAATAATTTTAATTAAATTAGATTTAAGGTTTTTTAAATTTAAAAAAAAAAAAAAAACTGACTTATATCTAACTTATGTTATTAGATTTTAATTAAAATAATTTTAATTAAATTAGATTTAAGGTTTTTTAAATTTATTTTTATTTTTAAATTTTATGACATGATTTAAAAAAAAATTAAAATGCTGATGTGGCATTTAAAAAAGGCTAAATAATTTTTTTTAATAATATTTTAATGACCACGTCAGCATCACGTCGTTAAGCGGAGTACTCTATCTAACACATAAGAGGTTTTCGTTAATGGGTTGACGGCAGGGACCAAAATAAAATCGATTTTCTTTTTTAAGAGACTACATTAGTAGCAAAATTAATTAGAGACCAAAATGAAAATTGGCTCAAAATATAAGAACAAAAAGTGTATTTTCGCCTATTATTTTCTTGGGATGTGCTATAATTCCTATCAAGTTCAAACGTATTTTAAAACAAAATTACTTTTTCATTATAATTTTCTTGGGATGTGTCCTAGCTAATTTCTATAAAATTGTGCTTCAATTTTTTTTTTTTTTTTTGAGAAAGAAGA
Source organism: Quercus suber (assembly GCF_002906115.3). Classification (NCBI taxonomy): domain Eukaryota; kingdom Viridiplantae; phylum Streptophyta; class Magnoliopsida; order Fagales; family Fagaceae; genus Quercus; species Quercus suber. The sequence continues at coordinate 164,195 of NW_027069972.1, forward strand.
CTGCTATTTTATTGAAAAATCAATCGGGATCATCAAAAAGTACATCATAGAGGTGTGGTGGCATGTCCTCCACCCACACCGACAAACCTCTAACATGTCTAGCATGTTTAGCTAGGTTGTGTGCTACTCTATTACCACTCCTACGAATATGGGAAAATGCAATGCACTTGCTGGTAATTAGAGAGGATTTTGCAGATTCAAGAAGATGGCCATAAGTTGTCAATGAGACTTCTGAGCTACGGAGAGTGTTTATTACTGCTTCTGAATCTCCTTCAAGCATAAACTCATTAATACCAAGTTCTTGTGCGAAGGTAATCACTCTTGCAGCAGCCATGGCTTCCACAATGACTGGTGAAAACGGTAGTGGAGCTTGTTCTGACAGTGAGGCAATGGCATTCCCATGAGAGTCATGTACAACCACACCCAGACCAGCCTTGCCCAACTCCGGAAAAATGGCACCATCGAAGTTCAATTTAACACAGTTAGCTGGAGGAGGACGCCACTGCACACGTTGCTGAGTTCTCATGTCCGCTGCTTGGTTAATGAGGGATTGTTGACTATTTTGGAACATTTCAAGGACCTGCTTTGCTTGTTGAGGAACTTGGGCTTTGGTGAGGGCGTTGGAGTTTACACGGAGTTGATTTTGTCTGTGCCATACCGTCCACATCACTGAGGCCATAAGTTCCGTGTTCAAACTTCTCTCATGTGTTACCTTGATCAGCTCCGTGATGTTTGAGATGCCAAGTTGGTTACGGTCTTCAAAGCCTGGAATGTTATCCCAAACTTCGTCCAGAGTGGAGCAATTCCATAGTGCATGGGTAGCTGTTTCGGACTCCACCCCACATTGTTCGCATCTATCTTCATTTAGGATCTTCCTTTTCAACAGATTGTGCTTTGCTGGAATGGCTTCTTTGCAAACCCGCCACATGAAATTCCGCACTTTTTTTGGAACATTGAGCCCCCAAATCAGCTTCCAAACCTCATTTTGCTGCTGCGGATTACCTGCAGGAACCAACATAGAGTTTAGTTTAGCTAGGAACTTGGAACCCGAGTTTACCGTATAGTTACCTGAAGGGGTGAAGGGCCAAATGATTTTGTCCTCCACTGGGGTACGGCTCAGTGGGATGCTGAGAACTAGTGCAGCTTCTTCAGGTGACAATAAACCGTGCACTAAATTCGCATCCCAAGTTCTTGTACTCGGATTAATAAGATCAGAGACTCTACCATCTTCAAAACCTGGAAGAATGTCTGAAAAGACCCGTGGATGCTCTAGTGATGGTAGCCAAGCATCATTCCAAATACTAATATTTTCTCCACTCCCAACCCTCCATCTTGCGCCCTTCAGTAGAACATCTCTTCCTTTTAAGATACTATGCCAAGCATGTGAGCCAGAGCTAGAGTCTTGAACTTCCCATATACTACAGTTTGGAAAGAACTTCATTTTAAAGACTCTATAGAATAGGGAATCCTTATTTTGAAGTAACCTCCAAGCCTGTTTGGCCAAAAGAGCATCATTGAAATTGGCTAGATCCTTGAAACCCATTCCGCCTTCTTTTTTTGGAAGACAAAGAGTGTCCCATCTCACCCAGTGAATTTTTCTCTGTTCTCCTTTCTGCCCCCACCAAAACCTTCTTATAAAGCTCTCAATTTCAGAACAAAGTCCAACAGGGAGTTTGAAGCAGCTCATGGTGTAGGTTGGAATAGCCTGAACAACTGCCTTAATTAGAATCTCCCTTCCAGCTTGTGAAAGAAGTTTTTCCTTCCACCCCTGCAATTTTTTCCATACCCTTTCCTTTATATAATTGAAACTTGCTTTTTTGTTTCTACCCACCAGCGAAGGTAACCCCAAGTATTTCTCATACTGAATGATTTCAGGAACTCCCAATGTCAATTTAATTTGATCTCTAGACTCAACCTTTGTAGATTTACTAAAAAAGATTGTCGTCTTGCTACGGTTAATCTGTTGACCTGAGCATTTCCCATATACATCCAGAATATCCAAGACTCTTTGGCACTCCTCGATGGTGGACCTGCAAAACAGCAAGCTATCATCTGCAAACAAAAGGTGGGTTAGACGTGAACTATTTCTACAAAGAGAGTAGCCCTTTATATGTCCTTGATAAGCTGCTTGATTAAGAAGCCCATTAAGACCTTCAGTACAAAGCAAGAATAGAAAAGGAGATAGGGGGTCGCCTTGTCTGATGCCTTTTGTTGGTGTGATCATGCCTTTAGGTTCACCATTCACCAAAATTGAATAGGTCACCATCTTGACACATAACATCATGAGTTTGATCCAGTGATCTGTGAATCCCATTTTTACCATGACCGATTCTAAGTACACCCATTCTACTCTATCATATGCTTTGCTCATGTCTAGCTTAATGGCCATGTATCCTTCCTTCCCTGTGTGTCTCTGCATACTGTGTAAAGACTCAAAAGCTACCAGAATATTGTCAAAAATAAGGCGACTCTTAGTAAAAGCACTTTGATTCTCAGTGATAATATTAGGCAAAATTTTCTTAAGTCTATTTGCTAGAACTTTTGAGAAAATTTTATACAAGACATTGCACAAACTGATGGGTCTAAATTCAGATGCAAATTCAGGATTCTTCTTTTTTGGAATGAGTGTGATAAATGTGTGATTGAGGTGTTCAGGTAGAGTGGCAGAATTAAGGTAATGCAACACAGTTTTGGATATATCATCACCAATTAAATTCCAGTAGTGTTGATAAAAGAGAGGAGGCACACCGTCCGGCCCTAGGGCCTTGAGTGGGGCCATTTGGTTAATGGCTTGCTTTACCTCCATATGAGTGAACTCTGAAGAGAGCTTGGAGTTCATTTCCTCAGTAATCACAGTCTAAATTGAGTCTGTAGTTGAGTCACAAAATTGTTGGTTTTCTGAACTGAGGAGATTCTGGTAATACTGCACTAGACATTCCGCTATCCCCTCATTTTCCTCAAACACACGGCCATTGGAGTCCTTAAGCTTCCGGATTAGATTTTTCCTCTTCCTTTGTGAAGCTTGGCTGTGAAAGAACTTTGAGTTTCTGTCTCCAAATTTTGCCCACAAGACTTTGGACCTCTGAAACCAGAGTCTATTTTCCTTGTCAACCAACTCAGCAATTTCCTTCTTCAAATCTCTGGCCTGATGATTATTTCCGGATCTCATGGCTACTTTTTCAGCCTCTTTTAACTCCTTTCTCTTTCGACTTAACACTATTCTGACATTGTCAAAGCAATTTCGATTCCATACTCTTAATTCTTTTCCACATTTGTCTATTTTACGAATGACATGATCCTGAACATCTCCATCTTCCCTTGATAGCCACACCGCTTCTACAATCTCCGAGCATCCACGGTCCGAGAGCCACATTTCTTCAAACCTAAAAAGTTTAGAGAAGGTAGGAATATCTAAACCATCCAAGGTGATCCATAGTGGCAAGTGATCTGAGGAGTCTGAATGCAAGTGATGTACTTTTGAGCCTGAAAATTTCATGAACCACTCATGATTGGCCAGACCTCGGTCTAGTCTTTCCCACAGTGAGTGACCATCTGCAAAATGTTTTCTCCAAGTGAATTGATCTCCCACATACCCAAGGTCCAGGAATCCACACTCATCTATGACATCCCTGAAGAGCTGCATCTGAGCTTGGCTTCTACTATTGCCCCTTAATTTTTCTGAGTGTTTGGTGATTTCATTAAAGTCTCCAACACAAAGCCAATGGAGTTTTTGTTTTGTGTTGAGTAATCGAAGTTTATTCCAGGCTTCAATTCTCAAGTGAGTTGCCGGTTCTCCATAAAAACCTGTGAATCTCCAAGCTTCCTCCTTGCCTTTGTTGATAATTGAATCTATATGATACTTGGAGAAAGAGTCTATGTGTACATCCGTGGAATTCTTCCAGTATAAAGCCAAACCCCCACCACCTCTATGATTTCTTTCCACGTAAAAAAGATTATCAAACTTAATATTTCTTTGGACTTCTTTTAGCCTAGCTTCGTCCGCCCATGTTTCGGCTAAAAACACGACGGAGGGATTTTTAGCCTGAATCAAAACTTCAAGCTCCTTCCCTGTACGCAGGTTCCCAAGCCCGCGACAGTTCCATACTAAGAGACTCATTGTGCTTGGCGGGGCTGCTGAGCAGCCTACACCATTTTAATTTGTTGACAATCTTCCATTGAAACTTGTATCTTTTTGATAGGTAACTCAGGAAGAATTTCCAAATCTTCATCTCTGTGTCTTTTTGTGGCTGTGGGTCCTTGGGTAATTTCAGTATCCATAGTGCTATCACGTGCTATCCTCTTCCAAGTTCTCAAAGTTCTATTGGCTGCCGCGTCAGGTGCTTGTTCCTGACTTTTTTGTGAGTGAGCTGGCATGGATGGAGTTACCGTGGCATCATTATTTGCTAAAACCTGTGAAGTATCAATTAAATTGGAGGCCACGTGTTTTTCACAGCTGTCAACAGTCCCAAGAGCAACGTCTATTTCCTGTATCTGCGCATCAAAGTCAATTGGATTAGTATGGTAAGTGGATAATACTGATTTGGACGTTATTACCTCAGTTATTAGGCTGCAATTTTTCTAGGATTTTGGCGAGAATTGCACCCCTGTTTTAATTGTTTCCATATTGCGCTCCTGAAACCGGTCAGCTCCGTTTTCCTCACCGAGATCGGATTCTACTGTGCTCGTTCCGGTTGGGTGAACCACCGCTTCAGCTGTCATTTTTGATGGCTTTGATGCTCCTCCCAGTCCGTCGCCCATGCCAGAGACAATGGTGAAAGAAGTTTTCCCCGGGTTGAAAGGCATTGCTCTCAACCATGGTCCATACTCTGTAGGTTCAATGTTCCCTGTATCTTTCCTTGCTAACCAGAGATTGCAGTCCTTCCCGTCATGTGAAATTAGACCGCACCAGTAGCAAAAATTCGGAAGCTTTTCGTATTTGAATGAAATCCATCGTTCATTGTTATCATCCAGTGCGACTCTTCGACCTCGGCAGAGAGGCTTTGAAACATCAATCTCCACATGAACACGTAAAAAATCACCCCCCACCAACTCATTCGGGTTCTCATATGGTGTTACCTGGCCGAGAGATTCTCCTAACTCGATTGCCGTCTCTGGTTCCAACATACTTATAGGCAAACCATATATTTGCACCCAAAATTTCAGTTTAGTGAATCTTAGGTACCTCGGCGGTGTGGAGCCATCAAACCTCTGAAGAAGGACTGCGTGTTTATCGAAAGTCCAAGGTTCATTGGCAAGAACCCGTTCTGCATCTGCTTCAAGTTCAAAGACAAATAATAGAACGTGATCACCAGCTTCGCGAACTTTGAAATCCTTTTTGGCTCTCCAAAGGGGTTTGAACGTGCGTCCTATGGCTTCCACGTTGAGAGCTCTTTTTGTGAGGAACTTGGCAGCCAATATGTGCTCCTTGCTTCGTATATTTTTGGATCTTGATAGACTAAGCTTAACATCTTCTGCATCTGTCAGTGATAGTTTTTTCCAATCGTAAAGTATCTCTTCCATGGAGGCTTAAACAATAATGAAAAGGTGAGAATATAGAGAGTAGACCACACGTATAGGAGAACGGAGGTCAAGGGGCCCTACTGCTATGGAGGATTCGGCAAAGGGGAGGGTTTATCATTCCGGGGAAGATAATGAAGATTCTACGCTCTAGTGTCTCAGGGAGAAACTAGGGCGAGAAAAAAAATAATATCTCATTACAAACTAGGGCTGTGCTTCAATTTAGTTAGAGTTATAGTCTAATTTTTTCATGAACGCGTGCAATATGGTATTTTTGTTGGCAAATTCCACTAAAAAATTTTCTACATGTTATTAAGATGATCCCACCAATTTTTATTAGAATATGCACATGCTTTTATTGGTCATATTAATCAAGAAACGTGCACAGTTTTTATTTGTGGACAGAATCAATTGCAATTAAAGTTTCATATTGTAGGTGCTTGTCTTTAATGCTTTACCGATTGTGCGATATTATTGAATCCCATCAAAGCCACATACCAACCCATTATTTTTTTTCAGTTGGCATTAAAATCCGTTGCCTCATGTTTATGTTCTATTTGCAATTGTTGACATCGCCCAAGTGACATCATCTAGATGACCTAACCTATTTTGTAAACTTCCCATCACTTTTATTTTTTATTTTTTTTTTGGTTGAGAATCCATCACTTCTCTTATAAATGAAAACAATAACGCCCATTTGTATCACTAAAAAAAAAAAAAAAACCGTAAAATTTTATTTATTTATTTTTTCTTATTGAATACTATCAAAATTGTAAAATATTTTTCATTAACTAAATATTTGTGTGTAAATTTTTTTTTTGTTAAATAAAAGATATGAAATTTGTTAAATATTAGTATTGATACACTATGTTGAATATGCTAATATGGATGTGGAAGCGAAAGTATAAACTAGTACGGATGTGGAAGCGAAAGTATAAAGTATAAAACACAATAACACACGAGAGTTACGTAGTTTAGCCTAATGGCCTACATCCACGTTACAATGAACCATAACATGTGTATGTATAATAGACTAAATCCTAGACTAATAGACTTCTAATACAAGTAGGAGACTTGACTTGCATATAAAATAAAATTAGACTTGTGCTAATATATCTCTAACAAATTCAATTCTGCTTGAACCAAAAGTCGATTATGTAACACCTAATTGTGTCCGTATTAATGAATAAGAAATTGAATTCAAAAATTCCCACTTCCTACTTGAATATTGGTTGAGGGTAGTAAAGAAGCTTGATCCCACGTCAGTTATTCCATGAAACCTGGATACCCTAGCCAACATGTGGCGTCACCTCACACTGAGCCAAACCGGGCCAAGCCATGTGGGTTTGATTAGGCGTGGGCCAGGCTTGGTTTGAAACGTAGCTATCTTTTTGGAAAAGAAATTATTTGAAATTTAAATTTTGCTTCCAACCGTTAAGCTCATTATCATTAGTATATTGTGACTGTCTATTGACATCCCTTCATTGTTTCACCACGAGGACATAAATTGTAGTGCCCATGCGTGTAATCAATTATTGTATCTTAACAGCATTCATAATAGTTGAGCTATTTTTTTAGTTATTTAGTACCATTAAAAGTTTTTTTTTTTTTTACTTATTCATTTTATAAAACATTCAGCAGCAGTGCATCTATTTTAACTTTCAACACAATAACATAATATAAATATTACAGTAAAATAATATATCTATTACAATAAAATAATACATCCCACCACCGCCACCATCACTTCATAAAACCCACCACCACTTTGCCCACAGTTTACTCCTACCACCACCACAACCACCAAAATTAGCCCACAACTACCCAAGAAAATCAACCCACAACCACAAAAATAAAACCCACAAAGCTTCGATCACAAACCCAACAATCCGAAACCAGAAAAATTCCATGAACCCAAAAAAATTCCCGTAGAAAGGAGTGAACAGAGAGTGGAAGGCTTCGGCAGAGAGTGGATCAGCCGGTGAGGAGTGAACGGAGCTGGGTCAGCGAAACAGATCCTACCCAACACCGAAATATCGGACCAAGCTAATTGATTTCTCTGAGAAAAAAAAAATCAACAATACACAAATTCAACGACATTACAGTATAAACTCAAAACCCAGTAGTAATCTTCCAATTCAAATAACAACAATACACAAATCAGAGCACAATCAAACTCATAGAACTCTATGCATGCAAAAGGAACATAAAAGAACAAACAAACAAACAAAAAAAGCAACTTTTTGTGTTTGTAGAAGTATAATTGATTGAGAAGATTGGAAGAGAGAGAGGATTAGAAAGGGAAGGAGTGTACAATTCTACAAAGACAACAATAATAAAAGGAAAGCCCACTTTGATTCGATTTCTATTCAACTTGAGAAAACCCACTGCTCACTGCTCTCCCACTTTTGTTTTTCACTCTCTTTTGGGTTATTATTTCCTACAATTATTTGCAGAGATTGCACGTTTTTCGTGTTGTTCTTGTCCGTTTGATTGTGTAAGCTTGCCTTTATCAACAAACATATTCTTCTTCGGCATCGGTAGCGACGCGTTGGATCTCCGACCACTTTCAGGAGATGGGCCGGTGACAGTTAAGAGAGAGTTAAGAGTTGAGAGAGAGAGAGAGAGGGGTGAGAGAGAGATGACTGAGATAAAAAGAAATAGAAAAAAATGGCAAAACTACAATATTGGTCCCTCAAGATTACCCTGTGTGCACAATTGGTTCCTCAAGTTTTAACTAAGCACAATTGGTTCCCCAAGTTTATAAAATGAGTTGTATTAGTTTTTTTTATTAACTACCGTTAGTGATGTTACTTACGTGACTAACGGAAAAATGACATGACATTTTTTAAATTAAAAAATTACAATAACTAATATCCACTTAAGATTTTAGTGATCCAGTTGAAATCAAATTTTAAATTTTAACCCGGTTACAAATTAAACCCATTTTTTTATTATCTAATTTTGGTTTCACACAAATGCACAACGGCGACAGGGAGAGAAAGGGGAAGGAGAGATTGACGTTAGCCTATTGCGATGCTGCCTCCCTCTGACCTGCCACTGGTGGAGACCTAAGCCCTAGCCATCGCCAGTGACAGCCCAAGCCTTAGTCACCGCTGGTAAAAGCCACTGAGCCGCGTCCCTACTTCCCTCGCACAACCACTGACCCGCCTCCCTCCTCCCATCTCAAGTATTACACTTTTTCCTATGATATCTCACCTCAATTTAGGTCCATGTAAGATTTAGATCCAAAGTTTTTGGGATAATTTGCAACATAGTTTGGTGACCATAAGATTCGAACTTGGCAAATTTAACAACAACAATGTTGTTAGCGCTTTAATAGATTTAGATAGATTAAAGTCAAAACAAATGCTCAAGGATTGTTTTTTTTTTTTTTTTTTTTTTTATACTAGTTTCACTACTGGTCGTCATAGTCCTCTTATGTTTCTTTTCTTTTGGTAAGTGTTTATTTCATTTTTAAATTTTTTATGTTATTATTATATATATTTTTTTAATCTTGGTTTGGCTGCATGAGGTATGTTCCTTATGTTATCTCTGGCGCTATTTCTTTGAGTCAGGAGTTGAATGAACTTGTGCTTTCATTCCATAAGTCTTATGCTGAAAGTTTTCGAATGCCTCAGACACTGCTTCCACCTGTATGTAACATTTGCATATAATTCATGGTCAGAAAGAAATACCCTAACCATATAGTGGTGGACCCTTTATGTCTGTTAGTGAGATAATACGACACAAGGAGAAGGATCACATATTGTTTATTGTTTAAATTTTGTTACGTTCACACATAGTATTAGATATAATTCCTTGCTTGTCAAATAATTCAGCCATTTGTCAAATAGTTCATTGTTTAAATTGTATAATAACTTTATAAAAAAAAAAAAAAAAAAGGCTCTTTACAATGTCACTTTTTAACAGTAAATTTCTTGCTCTTTTTGTAGGGATGGACGACTTTGACTTCACAATCACTCTTTACTATTGGGGGAAGATTAGGAATAATCCATATAGAGACGAAGGAGGGGAGGTAAAGATATACAAAGACAATAATTCCAATGAAATGTCACTTGTTGAGATATGGAATAAGGCCAAAAATTTTAGGTATGATGAAAATGATGTATTTATGTACAGAGTGCCTACTATGCCATTTGCAGGTGGTTTAAAACCTTTAGAGAATGATGTTGATGTAATGAACATGGTGAAGTGTATTAGAGGTTATAATGAACTGGAAGTGTATGTTATGTTTTTAGATGATTATGAGAATGCTATTGGTAATGAGGGAGATGGGGGAGGTGGTGATAATGAGGATAATTTTAATGAGGGAGACAAAGTAGATGGGGCTGTTAGTGAAGAAGATAGTGCTTATAAGGTTCATTTTGGATGCAGGGAAAGTGATGACAATGACATGTTATAGTATGGAGTCCTTAACCCAAACTTATGGGTCATGTATATACCCTATTAATGGTCCCAAGTTGTGGCCACAAAGTAATGGAGAAACCATACTCCCTCCTAAAAAAGTAAGACAATGGGGTAGGCCTAAAAAGAAGAGGAAGAAAAAACTTGGTGAGCTAAACAATCCATATAAGATGAAGAGGAGAATTGGCTATGTTAAATGTAGTTAATGTGGAACAGTAGGCTATAACAAGAGGAGGTGCAATTCCACTACTCAGGCTAGTAGACAACTACGAGTAAGGCTTGTAATAGTTAGTTAGTTTTTTTTTTTCCTTGTTGATAATGCACTACTAAGTTGTGATGTACCATTTATAGATGAGAGAGCCAAATGTAACAACACACTATTTGGAAAACCAAGAACATGGGACATCTTCAAGCCATGTAGAACCTACTAATGGGGCAGCACCTCCATCGCAACCAAGCCATGGAGCATATGCAAGCCAGCATAGTCAAAAAATACTTGTGAGTGATTGCAAATACACATTTATATTTGTTAGTCTCATATGAAAAAATAACAAATTTATAGTTAATGTACTGAAATGAAGCTACAATGCATTTTAAGGTCAGGAAAAGAAATGTCACAACACAAAGTCAACCAACACCCCAATGTGAAGGAGTACATTGAAGTCAACCAACATCTCAAGTTATTATTATTACATTTATATGTTACAACAAAATTGCCTATGTTGTTTCTTTATGGTAAATATTGATGTGCATGAAATATATACAATAAAATATTCACATATCTACTTATTTAGTTTTACTTTTATATTATTTTGTGACTGATTATATAATATATTTGTGTTGCAGGTAACAAGGGCTTTATATGCAAAGTAGGGCTAGGCCAATTGAATCAAGCCAACTTACATCCAGCCAGGCATGAATTCAAGAGAAGACCAAGTCAATTAAATTTAAGTCTAATTCGAATTAGGATTCTAGCCTGCACATTAGTTAGTATTTTCAACATAACTTTCAGCTCAGATATCTAATCAAGATGATTCAAGTTGGGCTAGAAGGTTAACTTAAAGGGTTACAACTTTGTAGTTTACCAGGAGCCCTAATTCTGACGTTGAATGGGCCAAAATAGTCGGTTAATTGAAGCCTAAAAATCTGGGATTTTCTCCAAACGTGAATTCAACTTGTAATAGGATTCCTTAACCTATTTAAAGGCTCTTTAGGGCAAAATTCAGAGGAGGAGTGCTAGGGCTGAGGGCTGAATGTATAGAGAGTGCGGCTACTTCTTTGGTTTTCTTCCATGACAGTTAGTTTTATTTTATTTATCTAGTTTAATGTTTAGTATTTTATTTTTGTGTTTTCTTTAAATTACCATGAGTAGTTAAATTTATAATTAGGGTTGAGGATTAAACCTTGTTAAAGATTATTAGTAATATTTATGCGATTTGATTTTTCCCACAATAGTTGTTCTTTAATGATTTAAATTGTTCTTACTTCATATCAATTGACTAAGATGAGATTCTAGATATGAGTTCAATCATGTTTTTCTCATGATTTAGGATTTGTCTAAATTAATTGAATGCTTGGTTTATTAATTCTTGATTATAAAATTGGATATCATTTGTGATTTGTCTGTCAATGGATACAATTTATGATTTGATTTTTAGAATTGGATATATATTGTGATTTGTTTGGCTATGGATACAATTGATGATTTGATTTTATACTTAAGAAGCGAAGAAGAACATGCTTTTGATTTTTAAAATAAGGATTTTAATGAGAATATTTTCCATGATAGCGAGATTGATTTCTAGATTATTATGTAATGAGTTGGGAAAAATTAATGATCATAAATATATGCTGATATGACTTACAAGGCGGATTCCAAAACCTTAATTCCCTTCCCTTGATTGTTTACATCTTTTTATTGCTTTATATCTTTTGTTTAGTTTAACTATTTACTTAATTTTATTATTTGCTTAGTTTTTTTTTTTTTTTTTTTTTTTTTAATCTCAGAAAATCCAATTTTTATTAAACTAGATTAGGATTAATTTGGTTAAGGTTTAATTAATTTTCCTACGTTCATTCAATTCCCTGTGGGTTCGACCTCGTTCTTGTCAAACTATACCTCGGTACGGTTCGTACACTTGTGAGTACTTTAAAATTACACAACAAATATCATTGTGCACCTTATCAGGTTGGACCCAATGAAGTTACAAGAAGTTACAGTTTTGGAGTATCAGTAGAGACAATGGCTGCTGCAAGTGAGACATCTAGAAGAATTACAAAATTTTATAAGAATGCACAATTGCAAAAGTGAACAATGAACAACATTTGTTGTGGTTAATGTGTAAAATTCAAGGTGCTTGTGAAGATAAATGTGTATTTTGAAGTGGATGGAACGCTTAGATATATATATATATATATATTTTAAATTTGAAATAGTTCAAGGATTACTACTATTTGGAACAATTTGAAGTATAGGTTATTTAATGTTACTATTTTGAACATGTTAATCAGTGCAATTTAATATGATGTTTATTAGAAACCTTGTCAAATTATGCAGTCGGCTAGTCATTCATTTAAAATTGATCAATTGTTTAGAGATATTGTTATGCCCTGGAATGGTTTAATTTGCAAGGCTCTTGTATGGCAGAGCAAATTCAATATGGAAGAGCATATTGGACAAAACTGTGGCAATCAAATTTCAAATATACCCAATCCAATTTGGCACAAAACTGTAGTGAAATCACTATTGTCTTGACTAAGATTTATACTTTGATGGTCTCATATAGGTTTCTAAAATAGAATACCAAACTTCAAATTCTTTCAAAGCTTTTGATACCCAGGAAACACCTCCCTTTGGTCTTTGTTGATACTTCCACTTTAGTTACGATTCTTACCCTTCTCCATGGCCCTTGGACCTGCAATCAAAGCATATTTCTTAGATCATTTTGAATGTACATTTTCACTACAGAGACAAAAATCAACAATTACGCTAACAACAAGTCCATGATGTTCAATCACACTATATATTAAGCTGACAAATTATCACACTGAATATATTATGATAACACATACCTAGCCCAATTGCCTCTGAGCCCTTCATGATCCTTAGCCTCCTACAAGAGTCGGTGAACATTCTGTGACAACAATCAACAAAACAATAAGGGAATATATTTATGATTGAAAATGACAAATCTTCAATAATCCAAAATAAGATATCATATTAGAACATCTAGATCAAGTTGGAAATATCAAAATAAAAGTAGAGAATTCAATGCCAAACCTGTGTTAATATTCACAACTGGTAACATTTGGATAATCATACACAAATAACAAATTTTTAATTTTTAACACAAATAACAAATTTAAAAAAGGCACTGCTTTTAAATAGTAATCCATCTTGAAGCTGAATTGGTTTGACTAATAATTCATGAACAGTTTTTTTTTAGAGAACATAATATTACTTGCACATTGTGAGAACTAACAGCTTGACTTTTTCAGGATTATGACAGTGATGAGGTATTCTCAATCCAAGATGATCGCATCAGCCACTTGCTGCCTGCATTTTACCAAGATATGATAGGGAGGGTGTACTCTAAGAAGCCTGAACTGGTTTGTGGAAAATAAAGACATTGATTTTGCTAAGTCATTTATATGGTCAGGATATTTCTTTATGACCATGAATTATATGCAAATGTTACATATAGGTGGAAGTAGTGTCTGAGGCATTCGAAAACTTCCAGCAGAAGACTTATGGAATGAAAGCACAGGTTCATTCAACTCCTGACTCAAAGAAACAGTGCCAGAGATAACATAAGGAACATGCCTCACGCAGCCAAACCAAGATAAAAAAAAAAAATAATAATAACATAAAAAATTTAAAAATGAAATAAACACTTACTAAAAGAAAAGAAACATAAGAGGACTATGACGACCAGCAGTAAAACTAGTAAAAAAAAAAAAAAAATCCTTGAGCATTTGTTTTGACTTTGATCTATCTAAATCTATTGGAGCACTGGCAACTTTGTTGTTGTTAAATTCACCAAGTCCGAATCTTAACCAAACTATGATGCAAATTATCTCAAAAACTTTGGATCTAAATCTTACATGGACCTAAATTGAGGTGAGATACCATAGGAAAAAGTGTAATACCTGAGATGGAAGGAGGGAGGCGGGTTAGTGGTTGTGCAAGGGAAGCAGGGATGCGGCTCAGTGGCTTTCACCGGCGGTGACTAGGGCTTGGGCTGTCGTCGGCGATGGCTAGGGCTTGGGTTTCCACCAGTGGCAGGTCAAAGGGAAGCGGTGTCGCGGTAGGCTAGCGTCAATCTCTCATTCCCCTTTCTCTCCCTAGCACCGTCATTCGTTTGTGTGAAACCAAAATTAAATAATAAAAAAATGGGTTTAATTTGTAATCGGGTTATAATTTAAAATTTGATTTCAACTGGATCACTAAAATCTTAGGTGGATATTAGTTATTGTAATTTTTTAATTCAAAAAATGCCATGTCATTTTTCCGTTAGCCACGTAAGTAACATCACTAACGACAGTTGGTAAAATGATTAATACAACTCATTTTATAAACTTGAGGGACCAATTGTGCTCAGTTAAAACTTGAGAGACCAACTATGCACACATGGTAATCTTGAGGGACCAATATTGTAGTTTCGCCAAAAATAATTTAAAGGGAGGGAGAACAAAATTATTATTATTATTATTATTTTTTTTTTTTTGCTTTCAGCTACAATGCATAACCATATATAGTTGTGCATTGTAGCAAGATAGGTAAAAAATATACTCATACTTTCATTGCTACAACACTCTTTTTAATATATAGTGGTGCTAAAAATAGTTTTTTAAACTTTTTTTTTTTTTTTTGCCCCTACTAACCTTTCTTTTGTAAAATTTTGGGGCCCCGGCCTTAGGCAATTGCCTAACTCGCCTAAGGGAAGGGCCAGCCTTGGGCCACTTTGGGCTTATCTAGGCCCAATCCTTTTTGATTTTCTCTCCCCTTCACCCACCACAAAGGGTGCATGGGTTCTCAAGACTCATGTTTTTGTTTCATAGAGTTTTGGAGTTTATGTAATTTTTCTTCTTACTCACATATGAGGTTGACTCTTATATTGAATAAAATATTATATAATCTCTATATAATATTTAACTTGACTAATTTTAAGATTCACCTTTATTAACACCATTTTTTTTTTTAAAAACTATTCTATATTATATAATTAGCTATTTGTAATTTTATATGAACTTATTACTTTTTTCCTTTGTCATTTACAATTTATTACATCAAAATTGTAACACAAAATTGTGATAGATGAAAAAAAAAAGTACAAAGAGGAGGTTGAGAAGTTGACTGATAAAAAAAGAGTCTGGAATGGTAACGGGTCGGGTTCGAGCCGGGTTTTTCCATACCCAGACCCAACCCATGGGCTAGGACCTGTGGCCTGGACTCGGCCTGTTTATTAAATAGATTTTTTTACCGGGGCCTAGACCCGCCCCACCGGGCCCCGCCTAGCCAAGCCACTTCAGGGCCCAATCTTTAACCCCTACTGTGGCTCAATAAATTAAAAAAAAAATTGTTTTCTTGAGAAAAAAGAATCACAGCAATGCAGCACAAACAACAAATCCAAATGAATCTTAAATCAAATCCACCATAACCATTCAAATTTCCTATTCACAGAAACCAAATACATTTGAAATCAAACTATTCATAGAAACCAAATCAAATCTCAACAACAAAATCTAAATCCCCAAATCCACAGGTTAAACAAAAGAATCTAAAATCCCAAAACCCACTAATCAAATAAAGAAAAAATGGAAGAAGAACATCAAAAACCATTGCCATAAATCACCGTGGTTGTTTGTCTTCATCTTAGTCTTTGTGGGTGAGATTGCAAAGGCTTTACGACGATAATCTTAGATTTTCATCTTCGTCTTCTTCGGCAAAGAGAGTGAGATCGAGAGGCTGAGAGCATGAGAGAGGCGCGACTGATAGTTGGTGGCTGATGGCGTGAGACATGAGAGGAGAGTGAGTGAGAGTGGGAGTGAGGGTGTGTGAGTAAGGCAGTAACTGAGAGTGAGTGAGGGTTGTGAGGCCGTGTGCTGAGGGAGTGTCAGAGTGAGGGTGAGGAGGCGAGGGAGGCGTGACTGAGGGATTGTGGGAGTGAGGGTAACGGAGTGTTAGAGTGAGGGTAAGGACTGAGGGAGGAAGGCGTGAGTTCTGAGCAATATTATGAATACCATTTCGAAATCCGTTTCGATTTGTCTACTGGAATGAAATATTTCGGTACCAGTTTATTTTGGCATACTAGTTTGAGGCGTTTCGGGTTGCCTATTTTATATATATTACCTTGTATATATATATATATATACTTTTTTATATAAAATAAATCTCAAATAAAGTAAGCAGATAATTTTCCCTATAAAATGAAGTAAGTAGATTATTCTAATTGTTATTAAAAAATAATTAGTAATGGTCCTTTTGTAAATAAAAGAAACAAGTTGGGTATTAATAAAGGAAACTTGCAAGAAGTTTCCTTCCACTACCTTTTCCCATTTCCCAACCCATGCACATGGCCTACTCTATTTACTTCTCATCTCACCTGACCACTCCTTCTTCTCATTTCCAAAGTTCCCTCGTCTCTTCAATCTTCAGTGGCTCAGGTGCTCTCTTCAATCTCTTTTCTCCTCTTTTTCTTCTTCTTCTTCTTCTTCTTCTTTTGTATTTTCTCTCTCACACCGACTCTGCTTCATGCCTTCATCTCGTTTTTTTTTTTTTTCATCTCCTCTATAGAAGATCCAGTGGCAGTGATTTTTCTTTTTATTTTTTAAGAGGGAAAAAAGCCCAAAATGCATGCTGGCCGAATCTTTGATTTCAACCGAAATCAACCGAAACAGCCAAAACACACTGGAATAAGCTGAAATTTTCTCCAAGGTGGAACAAGAGGGTATCTCATTCCGGTTTGCAGACTGGTACGAAATTTTTCGTCCGTTTTGGTCGGAACAAAATGGAATTAATAACAGTGGTTCTGAGTTATTGCTGAAGAAATGAGGGATTAGGGTTAGATTATAGGTATATATACATATACATATATATATTGGGGGTATTTTTGTAATTTTAGGGTACCAGGCTGGGTTTCAAGTCTAGTCTCGAATTTTTTTATAAAACCCAAACCCGCTTTGGGTTTTCTTTTTAAAAAACCCATACCCGACCCTATTCCTAATCGGACTGGGTAAAACCCGGCCCATTAGGGTCGGGCCAAGGCGGGTACCTGTGGGTCGGACAAAAATTGCCATCCCTAAAAGAATTTTCTGTGGGGGTCATAGTAGTTATGGCTTATATGAGATGGCCTCTTTGTTAGTTGCATCTTCCCCACATTATCATGGTAGTTATGACTTATATGAGAACTGCAGATAGCCTTTTCGTTATTTGCATCTTCTCCACGTTATAAAAGAAATGTTATATCTTTGTAATCTTTTTACAATAGTTTTATAATAAATTATAAGTGGTAAGTTATTAGTTCTAATTTAAACCTATTACCGAAATTACTTTTTTATCTATCAATAACAATTTATAACAATCTGTTACTTATAACTTGTTGTGAAAGTATTATAAAAATATTATAGACATAGCATTTCTCTTAATTAAAAAATATGATAGATGTAAAAAAAGTTTCTTTTTAAAAAAAAAAGTTAAAAGAAATATAATGGTTGAGGTTAAAAATGAATTTTTATTCTCAGTCCTTGAAAGATACAAAGATCTCAATCCTTGTTAAAAAAAAAAAAAAAAAAACCGTTTAATTGTTGTTTCAGCGCGATAAAACCAAACAATACAAATTCTACACCATTACATTACTTTACAATTGTGCATAGAGAAATGGTATATCTTCAACATTTTTACAACAAATCATAAGTGGCAAGTTGTTATTGGTTGTTATTATTGGGACAAAAAAGTAATCTTAGTGTTAGTTTCAAATTTAAACTAATAACAACTAACCACCTGTAATTTGTTGTAAAAATATTATAAAATTATTGTAAACGTAACATTTCTTGCGTGCATATATAGTGTCAGGAAGGAGAGAGAAATATATCCCATCACAGTGAAGCTTGAAACTTGTAGAACTTAGCCTTAGCGGGCATTTCACGAGGTCGAGCAAGCGACGAGGACAGTGGCGGCTTTAGGATTTTTTTTTTTAGGGGGGTCAGTAAGAAGAAACATCTTAAGTAAAATATGAATCTTACGGTCTAAATGGATTTTTTATTACAAATTTTTCTATAGTATGTACTAGTAATAGAATAAAAAATAAATTATAGGTTCATTTGACATATTTTTTCTTAATATAATGAACATGTTAATTGTTGTTGTTAAATGAATTTTAATTACTACTACTTAAAATATTTTTATTTATTAGTTTATAACGATTATATGTTTACATTGTACTATCAATATAAGATTTATATTATAGATAATTATATTATATACATTTACAAAAACAATACAATATTGTACACATTTGTTTAGAAACAATGTAAATATTACAATGATAGTACATTGTAAACTATGAATTTTCCATTAGTTTATTTCAAATTTATTAAGATCTAAATGGGCTTTTTAAAACAATTTTAGATGAAAAAAAAATTTACTTTGTTATTGGGCTTACTATTTCTCCCAAATTTTAGATAAATTTCGATTGTTGTTAGGCCTTTTTTTTGTATTTAAAAAGATCAAAATATTGTTAAGATGATCATAATTAAACTTATTTCAAGTGAGTTTAAAAAAAATTTAGAGTAAGAGTGTTCAATTTTTTATTTAGAGGTTAAATAAAAGAAATATATATATATAATTGTTAGCTCAGGGGGTTCATTTGAACCCCCTGAACCATACATGGCGCCGCCCATGGACGAAAAAAAATAAAATATTATATAATCTCTATATAATATTTAACTTGACTAATTTTAAGATTCACCTTTATTAACACCATTTAAAAAAAAAAAACTATTCTATATTATATAATTAGCTATTTGTAATTTTTATATGAACTTATTACTTTTTTTCTCTGTCATTTACAATTTATTATGTCAAAATTGTAACACAAAAAATTGTGATAGATGAAAAAAAAAAGTACAAAGAGGAGGTTGAGAAGTTGACTGATAAAAAAAGAGTCTAGAATGGTAACGGGTCGGGTTCGAGCCGGGTTTTTCCATACCTGGACCCAACCCATGGGCCAGGACTTGTGGCCCGGGCTCGGCCTGTTTATTAAACAGATTTTTTTACTGGGGCCTAGACCCGCCCCGCCGGGCCCCGCCTAGCCAAGCCACTTCAGGGCCCAATCTTTAACCCCTACCGTGGCCCAATCAATTAAAAAAAAATTTGTTTTCTTGAGAAAAAAGAATCACAGCAATGCAGCACAAACAACAAATCCAAATGAATCTCAAATCAAATCCACCATAACCATTCAAATTTCCTATTCACAGAAACCAAATACATTTGAAATCAAACTATTCATAGAAACCAAATCAAATCTCAACAACAAAATCTAAATCCCCAAATCCACAAGTTAAACAAAAGAATCTAAAATCCCAAAACCCACTAATCAAATAAAGAAAAAATGGAAGAAGAACATCAAAAACCGTTGCCATAAATCACTGTGGTTGTTTGTCTTCATCTTCGTCTTCGTGGGTGAGATTGCAAAGGCTTTACGACTAGAATCTTAGATTTTCGTCTTCGTCTTCTTCGGCAAAGAGAGTGAGATCGAGAGGCTGAGAGCATGAGAGAGGCACGACTGACAATTGGTGGCTGATGGCGTGAGACATGAGAGGAGAGTGAGTGAGAGTGGGAGTGAGGGTGTGTGAGTGAGGCAGTAACTGAGAGTGAGTGAGGGTTGTGAGGCCGTGTGCTGAGGGAGTGTCGGAGTGAGGGTGAGAAGGCGAGGGAGGCGTGACTGAGGGAGTGTGGGAGTGAGGGTAAGGGAGTGTCGGAGTGAGGGTAAGGACTAAGGGAGGAAGGCATAAGTTCTGAGCAATGTTATGAATACCATTTCGGAACCCGTTTCGGTTTGTCTACTGGAATGAAATATTTCGGTACCAGTTTATTTCGGCATACCAGTTTGAGGCGTTTCGGGTTGCCTATTTTATATATATTACCTTGTATATATATATATATATACTTTTTTATATAAAAAAAAATCTCAAATAAAGTAAGCAGATAATTTTCCCTATAAAATGAAGTAAGTAGATTATTCTAATTGTTATTAAAAAATAATTAGTAATGGTTCTTTTGTAAATAAAAGAAACAAGTTGGGTATTAATAAAGGAAACTTGCAAGAAGTTTCCTTCCACTACCTTTTCCCATTTCCCAACCCATGCACATGGCCTACACTATTTACTTCTCATCTCACTTGACCACTCCTTCTTCTCATTTCCAAAGTTCCCTCGTCTCTTCAATCTTCAGTGGCTCAGGTGCTCTCTTCAATCTCTTTTCTCCTCTTTTTCTTCTTCTTCTTCTTCTTTTGTATTTTCTCTCTCACACTGACTCTGCTTCATGCCTTCATCTCGTATTTTTTTTCCATCTCCTCTATAGAAGATCCAGTGGCAGTGATTTTTCTTTTTATTTTTTAAGAGGGAAAAAAGCCCAAAATGCATGTCGGCCGAATCTTTGATTTCGGCCGAAATTTACCGAAATCAACCGAAACGGCCAAAACACACTGGAATAAGCCGAAATTTTCTCCAAGGTGGAACAAGAGGGTATCTCATTCCGGTTTGCAGACTGGTACGAAATTTTTCGTCCGTTCCGGCCGGAACAGAATGGAATTAATAACAGTGGTTCTGAGTTGTTGCTGAAGAAATGAGGGATTAGGGTTAGATTATAGGTATATATATATACATATACATATATATATATATATATATATATATATTGGGGGTATTTTTGTAATTTTAGGGTACCAAGCCGGGTTTCAAGTCTAGTCTCGAATTTTTTTATAAAACCCAAACCCGCTTTGGGTTTTCTTTTTAAAAAACCCATACCCGACCCTATTCCTAATCGGACTGGGTAAAACCCGGCCCATTAGGGTCGGGCCAAGGCGGGTACCTGTGGGTCGGACAAAAATTGCCATCCCTAAAAGAATTTTCTGTGGGGGTCATAGTAGTTATGGCTTATATGAGATGGCCTCTTTGTTAGTTGCATCTTCCCCACATTATCATGGTAGTTATGACTTATATGAGAACTGCAGATAGCCTTTTCGTTATTTGCATCTTCTCCACGTTATAAAAGAAATGTTATATCTTTGTAATCTTTTTACAATAGTTTTATAATAAATTATAAGTGGTAAGTTATTAGTTCTAATTTAAACCTATTACCGAAATTACTTTTTTATCTATCAATAACAATTTATAACAATCTGTTACTTATAACTTGTTGTGAAAGTATTATAAAAATATTATAGACATAGCATTTCTCTTAATTAAAAAATATGATAGATGTAAAAAAAGTTTCTTTTTAAAAAAAAAAGTTAAAAGAAATATAATGGTTGAGGTTAAAAATGAATTTTTATTCTCAGTCCTTGAAAGATACAAAGATCTCAATCCTTGTTAAAAAAAAAAAAAAAAAACCGTTTAATTGTTGTTTCAGCGTGATAAAACCAAACAATACAAATTCTACACCATTACATTACTTTACAATTGTGCATAGAGAAATGGTATATCTACAACATTTTTACAATAAATCATAAGTGGCAAGTTGTTATTGGTTGTTATTATTGGGACAAAAAAGTAATCTTAGTGTTAGTTTCAAATTTAAACTAATAACAACTAACCACCTGTAATTTGTTGTAAAAATATTATAAAATTATTGTAAACGTAGCATTTCTTGCGTGCATATATAGTGTCAGGAAGGAGAGAGAAATATATCCCATCACAATGAAGCTTGAAACTTGTAGAACTTAGCCTTAGCGGGCATTTCACGAGGTCGAGCAAGCGACGAGGTAGTGGCGGCTTTGGCGGCTTTAGGATTTTTTTCTAGGGGGGTTAGTAAGAAGAAACATCTTAAGTAAAATATGAATCTTACGGTCTAAATGGATTTTTTATTACAAATTTTTCTATAGTACGTACTAGTAATACAATAAAAAATAAATTACATTGTTGTTAAATGAATTTTAATTACTACTGCTTAAAATATTTTTATTTATTAGTTTATGACGATTATATGTTTACATTGTACTATCAATATAAGATTTATATTATAGATAATTATATTATACACATTTACAAAAACAATACAATATTGTACACATTTGTTTAGAAACAATGTAAATATTACAATGATAGTACATTGTAAACTATGAATTTTCCATTAGTTTATTTCAAATTTATTAAGATCTAAATGGGCTTTTTAAAACAATTTTAGATGAAAAAAAAATTTACTTTGTTATTGGGCTTACTATTTCTCCCAAATTTTAGATAAATTTGAATTGTTGTTAGGCCTTTTTTTTGTATTTAAAAAGATCAAAATATTGTTAAGATGATCATAATTAAACTTATTTCAAATGAGTTTAAAAAAAATTTAGAGTCAGAGTGTTCAATTTTTCATTTAGAGGTTAAATAAAAGAAATATATATATATATATATATAATTGCTAGCTCAGGGGGTTCATTTGAACCCCTGAACTATACATGGCGCCGCCCATGGACGAAAAAAAAAGCAGCAAACGGTGAGTTCTTGTCTTCCGTATTAATTCTGTTTGGTAAAACAGTGGCTGACTTGACTAACTAAAATATTAATACTTTTCTTCTTTAAAAAAAAAAAAAAGTTGGCTGAGAAAATAAATGTCTTTACATTTTTTTTTTTGAGAGAATAAATGTCTTTACATGTGGGTATAGTACTTCACTGGCAAATTATGAGATCTGCAATTGCCTTGTTTATAAAATATAAATTGCTCTTCCTCACCCTTTTTTATACAGAAGAAAAAACATTGCATCTTCCTCCCATTTTGAAAGTCTTCACTGTGTGGGTCACAGTACTTCACTGGCAAATTATGAGAGCGGCAATTGCCTTATCTGTAAGTCGCTCTTCCTCACCCTTTTTTATTCAGAAGAAAAAATATTGCATCTTCCTCACATTTTGAAAGTCCTGTCACTCACCACTCTTTTGTTTCCGGCTTCTCTAGTTCGACCTCGTAAAAGTAAAACGCCCCCTAGCTAGGCTGAGTTCTACAAGCTTCAACTTCACTGTAAGTAGATACACCTTCTCTCTTCTCTCGCATAGTATCTTTCAAAAAAAAAAAAACGTTTGATTGTTGTTTCATCGTCGTAAACCAAACCATACAATTATATATATGAAAATGTTAACCAATTACTTTAGAGCAAGTTATTTTTAAAACAATTTACTAAAAAATAATAATTATTGTTGACAAATTTTTATTTTTCATAAAAAAATATTAAAAGTTTTTTATTATTATTTATTAATAATTGACTAAGTATTTGTTTTACTAATCATTATATATATATATATATATCAAAANTTAATGGGACTAGACACCGAACTCAAAAGTCAAACCTCCTTATTTTTTTAAATTTATAAATCATAGCTTTTACTTTAATCTTTTTTTAGGACAAAATTATTCAAACACCTCAAGATTCTTTTTTCAAAGGTAGATTTGTCCAAATAAAATTAAGGATGCGGTTAAATTGTTATTCTCTAACTGAAGGTGGCGCAGTGTATATTACTACATTTGTTTGTTTATTCGCATGATCGAGAATGTGTCACACAATAGCTATTGCTACTGTAGAATCTCTCAAACGTAGCATCTGGGGTGCTAGGGGCGTACCGGAAGAATGTGAAACGAAAAAAAAAAAAAAAAGAGAATTAAAATATTAGGAGTTAAAGAATCAAATAATATTTCTATTTAAGATTGTGACACATTTTATAAAAATACGAGAACGTAAAGAATAGTTTAAAAAGACACAATTTTTTTGTTTTTTTGCCGTTTGTTATTATTTAGTAAAGAATATTTTAAGAAAATGTCTAAATCACGCATGAGATAGAATAAAGAATCATGCAACATACACAACAAATTCAACCTATTGAGTTGGAAATTTTACTAATTCTCGTATAGCTCACTATCGTTACGTTATTGTCATATAGCCTGTAATTAGTTAACATGCTAACGTGAGCAATAAAAGTCAAAATTATTAAAAATAAAAAGTTTAAAGTTAATGACTTGGTTTGTTTGGGTTTGGGCAGTGAATCATATGATGTTGGATAGTTGGAATTGTTTGGGTTTAGTGAGGATGAGTGGGTAGTGATAGTTGGTGCCATGGTTGACAACGGTAGATGGGTCGGTCTCTGTTATGGGTCTTGGTTTGTTTTGAAATATTTTTTATTTGGTATGTTTGAGGTTTGATGTTGGATGTGTTTGGTTGGGTTGATCTGTGTTGATGTCTTATTGGTTCTTTGTTGAGTTTGAAACCTTATGGCTAGCTTGAGCTTGACAGAGAGAACTGTTTTGGCGTGAAAAAAGAGAGCAAAGAGACAGTGCAAAGGAAAGGAAAACTTGAAAATGAAACAAAATGATTTAATAGAAGGTGCTGTAATTTAAGGACTAAATTGATCATTTTTAAATACTTTAGATGGCTTATCAAAAAAAAACTTTAGATGGATTTGGTATTACCTGAATCTGGGGATAAGTTGCTGTAATTTACCCTTTTTTTAAACATCAATATTCATTAAAGGATAATCTGCAGAGTGCTATAATTCTAGATCTCAATCCGTGTTAAAAAAAAAAAAACGTTTGATTGTTGTTCATCGTCGTAAACCAAACCATACAATTATATATATGAAATGTTAACAATTACTTTAGAGCAAGTTATTTTAAAACAATTTTACTAAAAAATAATAATTATTGTTGACAAATTTTTTATTTTTCATAAAAAATATTAAAAGTTTTTTATTATTATTTATTAATAATTGACTTAAGTATTTGTTTTACATATCATTATATATATATAAAAGGAGGTTTGACTTTTGAGTTCGGTGTCTAGTCCCATTAAACCTGTTAAAATTGTGACAAATGTATATTTTTAAACCCATATTACTATGTAACCGGGTCTAATACACTGAAGTCCTAAACCTAATTTTAAAAAAAGATTTAAAGTCAACATTTGTCCTGATCTCCTCTCATAATTGTTTGTTAGCTGTCACGCATTCCACTTGATTTTTTTATTATAATTTTAAATTTTTATTAAATTTAATCATTTATGGTGGTAGTTTTTTTTTTTTTTTTGAGAAAGATTTATGGTGGTAGTTGAAGTTAAATGGTTTGGATACCCTACATATTAAAGAGGTGAGGGAAAGTCTCATACCTCCCTCTCACCCGCAATAGGTGGAATTGAGATATGTTGGGAGAGTTGTCTAATCAGACTGTATGATAAGATAAGAATGATTTTGACGTCATAGTTATGAACACTACATTGAATCAGCGGTTGAACTATCAAAGTTACAAGTGTAATAATAGGAACACATAAAATATTACCATTTTTACTACCATTTATCTCGTGATAAGTTGTGTGTAATAAAATATAAGTTTCTTCTTAAAAAAAAAGTTGTGTGCAATAAAATTAGGATTTTGTTAATGTATGTCTTAATGGCACACAATAATTAACTATTTTTTTAAAAAAATTTATCAAAAATTAAAAAAGTATTGACAATTTTTTTAATTTCCAAAAAAATATTTTTAAAAATAGATGATTTGATGTGTGTCCTTAGGGCACATATTAATTGGACCCATAAAAATATAACCATGTGAGAAATAAAAGTATGCCCATGTGAGTTGTGGCTGAAGTGTCCTTTTATAGAGAAACTACACCCTATTTCGGGTGTATGTTTCTTCTCTCTCACAAACTGGTGGGACCCATTAGCTGTGAGTCTCACCAACTGTGTGAGAAGAGAAACATACACTCGAAACAGGGTGTAGTTTCTCCCTTTTATGTGTCTCTATCATTGCTCAACTCATTGTTGTACAAATAATAGCGGACTCAGGGTTGACGTCACTCATGGGAGATAAAATTTATAAGCACAAATATATGCACACAAACTTAAGACAAGTCTAAATAATAATAAAAAATTTATGTGAATAATATGCAATAAATATTCCCTTCTCTTCTGGTCTGTGAGATACCTATTCTTCAAAATGATTCCATGTGAGAGTGCTCTAGAGATGACGTGGACTATCCTTGTTGGTGCTTCACGTTTGTCTAAGAGTATTTGTATTAGTTTGTATAAAATTATTGTTTATTTTAGCAAGAGTGCTATTTTTTTTTTCTTTTTTTATACAACAACATTTCACACATTCCAGATTATCTATTCTACACTTTATTTCATTAAGATATCAAATTTTTTTATTTTTTTAATTGTTTTATTTTTTACACACAATAACTACCATCCACTCTATTCCTTTATCCATGGTATACATAAAGAAAGAATATAAATTAGATGCAAAATGAATAGTATCAATGTAAATTTACATGGTCATTATAAACTTTACAAATTTACACATTTTAAACTTGACTAATGTGAGTAATTTTGGATCTTATAAATATATAAAATTGAGCATTGTAGTCTACATTAATGACTTGTTTACTACGAATATTTTATGAAGGGGTTGCATGTACAATAAGTCTTGGGATATAATTTATAGATAAGACTAGAGTGCAACTATTTTTATATAGTGGTATTAAAAATAGTTAATGGTACTTTGGACTTGTCAAGAAGTACAGAAAAAGCCAAGGCCCATTGGAGTAGTGTCTTATTGGTCCCTTTTGGTCCCACTCCAAGCCACACACTTAAGCCAATTGGTAAGGCCAAAAGGCCGGCCCAATTAGATAAATTGGTTAGATACAAAGGGAAAAACGTACAGAAAAATATAAGTGAGGAAAACATCATGAAAATGGTGTGGAAGTGAGTTTTTGTCACTCACAAGTTATCCTTTGTTACAATTGAGAGACACACATCTTGGCGTTAGTGGAATTGGAGTGAAGATTAAAGTAGTCCAAATACTTCAATCTTGTTTTGAATTCACCGCTAAGGTAGATCTCTTGTTCTCTATTCTGAAATTTACTTTGTGCATGTTATCAATATTGAATGAAGTAGATCCGTTTAAAACTTATTTTCCGCTGCATTTATCTTTATAACCATCAAATGGTATCAGAGCGGTCTTCAATTTCGTATTGTTTAACATGTTATGTGAGTTTAGAATTGAGAAGATAGTTTCATATTGTTTAGAAGATTAATTTATAATTTTCTGCTGTTGTTGAAACTATGATTTGATGAAAACTGGAATTGATGTTATGATGTAGTTTAAATTTAATTTAAGTATGTTAAATTGAGTTTTAAGGCTATAGCATCAATAGAATTCAGTTTTGACATCAATTCTGTTGCCATGTTCGAATGAAAGATGTTTGTTCATGAAAAACGAAGAAAACCGTCTTAGAAAAATTTCTGGAAATTCAAGTTTCGCGATTTTCGATCGATCGAAAATTATTTTCGATCTGATCGAATCAGACAGAGATCAGACTTTTTAGAACGATTGATTTTCGATTGCTGGTCGATCGATCGAATTGTTTTTCGATCGATCGAAGTCAATTGAGTATCAATCGAAAGAGTCAGAGGATCAAGTTCGAATTTCTTAATTTTTTCGATCGATCGAGGGGCATTTTCATCGATCGANTTTTTTTTTTTTTTTTGTGAGGGGGGGGGGGGGGGGGGGCATAAGCATAAGTCATTTTATTTTATTTTTTTATTTTTTTTTAAGTCAAGATTCCACTTACCGTTTATAAGAAAAGTATTGAAAATAGTTAGACTAACCTCAAGTGCAATTTACGTTTCGTATTTTTCCAAGTAAAATATTTTCTTATTTTCAAGTGTTTGTTTGCATGTAAAATGTGGTCAAGCTTGAAAAATATTTTCTGTTGGACATAAAATTCTTCATAAAAAGTTATAAACTGTTTTACCTTTAAAAACTTGGTAAAATATTTTACAGAAATACACAATGGCCCCCCTCCCCCTATTTGGTGGCTAGGATGTCGATTTAGCAGGCGGGGCATTCGGTGCAAGCGGTTTAATGGCCAGCAATTGTGTCATTGGAGTCATCGTCCTAGCAGACTGTTCACTAGACCTTTAGCACTGGTGACTCCAATGGCTGCACTACCAATTTTGGTGGTTTGCTTGAAAAAATTTATGTCACACCAAATATCTAAAATATTTTACGTTTAAAAATATTTTATTTCAAAACAAACAGAGTGTTTATATGTTCATTAAAAAAAAGTGCAACTTATGTGAATTCTAATATATAATTAATAATTTTTTTTTGAGAAGCAATACATAATTAATATAGACTCATAATAGTATTAACATTTTTGAAACTATATTATGAACAAGGATGTGCATGAAATTTCAGATTTCACTTTCAAACAATCTACATTTTGGAGTTCATAATGTAATTGTTCTTATATATTTTACTTATAAATAAATTTGCATAAGAGTATTAAATTATTGATTATGTTCATGCTTTTTTATAATTTTTTATCACTTTTGAAAAAAATAAATAATATCCTATTAATTATGATACACATAGAAAAATAATAATAAATATAGAAACAAAATCGATAATAATAAAAAGAATATAAGAAAGGAAAAAAAAAACAATTTTATAGAACAATCAGGGACGGAAGCAAGACTCGAACTTGGGGGGAGGGGCGGGGCGGCCGGCCGGCCAAAGTCTTTTGTTTGAGGATTTTAGAAATTGGGATATCAATGCTTGAGAAGGCAATGTGACAATATCATTATTGGGTTTTTTTTTAATTTTTTTTTTTTTTTTTTTGGAAAAGAACTATACTTTCCCATAATCTACAAATCAAGAAACCATACCTCAGGTCCTCAGCCAATTATGGAGTCACCAATGGACCCAGGGAAGAAGACTGGAGCATTTGTAATTTATTTGATTAGGGATTTGTGATTTGTAATTGTTTATTAGTATTTTGTTGTTGTTATAGACCAGATATGTTATTTGTTTGTTGGTAATTTGGGTTTGTCTAAAGGTTTTCATTATTATCTAGATTTATGAATTGTTTGTTGGTGGTTTGGTTTACCTAAAGGTTTATCTTGGTATTCTTAGTATAACTGGGCAAAACGTACGGTCAAATAATTTTTTTTTTTTGGTTTTCATTTGTCAATTTGTAAAACTTTTGTGGGAGGGGGGCCAAGGATAAACATTAAGAGTCAAGATCTAAAATTTTGTGTAAATTTATATACTAAAATATATTTTGTCAAAAATTGAGGGGGACCATGGCCCCCCAGCCCCATTATAGGTCCGTCACTGAGAACAATACTAAACAACACAATTTTATCAAACCCTTAGTGTTTTTTTTTTTTTTTTTTTTTGTAATAAAAAAAATTTAATGTAAGATTGATCCAATAATAATATTTTCCTTCAATTTTGCACTTTTATTTTTTGGATTTTAAGTCTTTTGCTTATAAAATTGAAGTAGTCAAACAATCAATTCAAATGGCAAATTTTTAGTTTTTAATTATTTAGATTGGTCTCAAGTACTCATATACAAGTGTTTGCTTGTGCATGTCTCTTATAAACTTTACTAATGTGTCTTATAAGGAGGTTGCACGCGGTACTAAGGGTACGTTTGGTACACTGAATGATGATTACGACATGAATTATAATATTTATTACTAAGAATAAAATGTGTTGTAATGTAATAACTAAACATATTCATTAGTTTGGTTGTAAGTTGGAACATTAGAATGAAACTTAACATTTATTTAAAGAAATATCTTACTCATACAATTATATTTCCTTAAAAATTTTTACTTTTAAATTTAAGAGAGGTATGCATTATTTTTTATGATTTTTTATTTTTATAATTGTTAGATGTATATGGAAAGTTCGTTTATTTGGAAATATATTAAGTTTTGAAATTATTGCACTTACTAAGGAATAGCTATTCCTCATTTTGAAGAATGACTATTCATAATGAATGATTATTCCTTGTAATAAAAACATAATCAAACTAAAGAATAACTAAACTATAAAAATAATTATTACATTACAGCGCTTATTACAATCTACAAAACATATCCTAAATGGAAAATGAAATTTCTCTAATCTATTTCAAACTTTTCAGGGATCAAAGCGATAACATTGGTTATTGGTCCATACATAAGTCAGAGGTCAATCTTTATTTTGGACATTGCCTCTTTGAAAAGCTTTAGCTTTTAGGTATGAGCAACCGTGGGAATCATCGAGAGAATGGTGATATTAATAGGTATGATTCATATATCATTTTAAGTTTACTATTCTTTTCTTTTCCTTCATTTTTTGGTCCTCTATATTTTTGTTCCCAACAGCATATATATACATGTGTGTATGTATGTATGTATATATGTATCTTTTTACTCATAAACTGAAATATTTTTTTTTATAAAAAAAATGCTATGTTCATAACATTTTTACAACACTTTCACAACAAATTTTAAATAATATGTTGTTATTAGCTATTATGAATTTACAAAAAAAATCATTTAAGTTTTGGATTCATATTAGAAATAGTAACATTTTACAATGTAGGATTTATTGTGAAAGTGATGCAAAATTATTATGGATGTAACATTTTTGAGAAAAGATTTTTATAATTAATAACAAACATAATATAATCAGACCGACAATCAATGGCTACAAACATGAACAACAAATAGCAACTAGTTACCCATAAGCAATAAATCCCACATTGAAAAATAAGTGTGAGTTATAGAAGTTTAAAACCTGTGTTGTGTATCTAAGAGTTTGTGCTGTGTATACAAGAGTTAGGCCATTTTGGATATACATCACTGTTAGATTCTTTAAAACCTTCTCCCCTCAATATTTTGGACCAACTCCAAATCTTAACTTTACCTTGAAAAGTTAATTGCACTAACTACCATGCAATGATCACTTCATAAATACAAGTACTTGTGATGTGTAGGAGGCAAAGGTTAGGGTTCAAATCAAGGGAGTCAATACCGTATCGGAGGCTGTACCGGTTTGCCCAGCGGTACGATATATTTCGGATACCGGTCAATACCAGTGTACCGTTTCGGGTTTACCGCTATTTTTTATATTTATAAATAAATATATACATGTATGTGTGTGTGTATATATTATAATAAATATAAAAGTTTACCATAAAACATTTCCTCAATTCAAAACTAATTGTTCATGGTTTTAGACTTTAATATCAATTAAAAGAAAAAAAAAAAAAACACACACACACACACACACACACACACAAAAAAAAAAACTTTTTTCATGTACAAGCCGGTACGCCCGGTACCGGCCGGTATTATCCGAAATTGGCCGGTATGGCCGGTACATGGCCGGTACGGCCGGTATTTAAACCGGTACGAAATGTTAATGTTTCGATACCGGTATGCAACCGGTACGGTACGTACTGGCCGGTACGGCCGGTATTGGTATGGTATCGACTTCCTTAGTTCAAATCCCTAAAAGAAAGTTTCATTAACATATACACTTATATTAAATTAGAATAAAATTCCATTTCAGATATTAAAAAAAAAAATAATAATAATAAAATGTATTGCGTTAGGAACAAGCCAAATGTGATAGATATTAGATAGTAGCACCAAAAGCCAGATTGCATTTAGTCTTCTTAAAACTCTTCCCATTTGATTTCTTCAAAGCACATTTAACTTTGTAAATCCAAGATCCAACTTGACTCCTATAAAGCCATCTATCTAGAAATCGTACAATCAAAATTACTCAATCATACCCTAACAGAATGAGCATTTCGATCAAATCACCTTTTCACCCTCAAGAAACCATTCTATCTAAGCCAACTGCCACCAATGAGCAAGAGTGCTAGAGACATGCATTGCTACAATCAAGGGACAGATTTAGAGTGAGGAAGGCCGAAGTATGAACAAAGAAAATTTATGAAAACCAACTTTTTAATACATTGCAATACAATAATATATTAAAAGGGACTTGGCTTTATTTTAGATCTTAGAAATCATCTATGATTGATTATGTACTAAATATTGCATTCTATAAAATCAAAAAATTTGTCAAGAGATCATCTTTCATTTTGATTTTATGAAGCCAAAACCAATTTTAAAAAGTCAAATATTATAATTGATTTTCCAATTATATTTATCATATCATTATTGTTGCTAAGTAAAGAAGAACACAAAGATATGGCCAGCATGCATAATGCACTAAATAGTAAACTATAAATATAACTATATATAAATTTATTAGTTATCAATTTATAAATTATTATTTTTCTTGCTTTTAATTTTTTTCTCAATTTATTGGTTCTAACAATTAATTATTTTTTGAGTTTGTCTTATGTTTTATCTTGTTATACATTTTTTTTTAAAGAAATAATTACAATATGATGCTAATCCCGCAATTTGAACACTTTCTCCTCTAGACCCCAAACACTTTGTACATAAGAGGTGCCAATTCAGCTCTAAGCTCATAGCATCTCATTATACAATTAATTGTTCAACTAAAGATAAAATTAACTAAGCATGACCAAGCTTTAATTTATTATTATTTTTGGATGGGCATGACCAAGCTTTATTTATTGTTCAACAACAATAAAGTCTCTGATAGTAGAATAAGAAATTTAGGGTTTAATCCCTGCCTACACAAAAAATCAATTGGTGTCTTGATCTAATAATAAAGAGTTATCATCAAAAGTGGATCTTATAGGTTGAAACTTACAAATAAAAACAACACCCACTAACCCATAGACCCACACTTATTGTTGGCACTTTAAATAAATAAACCAATTAAATGCATCAATGCATTAGGTTCTGCTAATTATTAGTATATTACAAATTTAATAGAATATTTTAAATAATTAGAGGATATGTATTTAATTTTTGTAGTAAATTATGAGAAATATTATCTAATCTTTAATCAAAATATACTTTTGACATCTTTCTATACTATTTTTTTTTCTTATAAAAAAAAAACTATTTTTGTTTAGATTGTTAAAATTTCAAAATTATTTTATTTATTTTTATATTAATTAATTATGACATCATCACGGTCTAACCTCTATTAGTCCCACCTGATTGAACCTCAAAAACTTTGAACCTCTTCATTTTACAGTTCTTTGAACATTTTGGATCTAAATACTATGGGTAGTTCATCTTGCCTAGACAATAAGGAGTGTCTTCAAATAAGATATTTGGGGTATGACCTCTCCTATACCAAAATATAATTGATGTCTTGATTTTATCCAATTATAATGGAGTGGATTACATAGTTTGAAATTTTATGTATCAGTTGTGTTACAAAAAGTTTTAAGGGGGTTAGCTATTATCAATTAAAAAATAAATGTTAGCAAAAAATTAATTAATAATTTTATATATCAATAAGTAAGAAAAATGATTTTTGAATAAAAAATTTATAATATAAAAGTGAAATAATTAATATTTAAATGTAAAAATTAAAAAAATGTCAGTTAAATTTATCATTTGCGCATTTAACGAATAGATGAGTCACCTTATTTCTATCTTTATTCATCAAGGAGGAACTAAATGGAAATCTGTGCAACAATTTTGTCCTTGTTTTTCCTGTTGGACTTTACCCCCCATAAATGGTACTTGTTAGAAATACTGGAAGATTGTATTGTATTTCACCAATAATAAAATATACATAAGTGTTTTTATATAGGAGGTAGAGTGTGCAGTATAAGTATGTGTACTATACAAGATAAATAAGATGGGCCTAAGGTCTATGACCTATTACACATTAATAGCCTTTCTCAAACTCAAGGTGAGAGGTGGGTGTGAGACCAACTTGGGATTGTTAACCAAAGTATGAAGGCATCCCTTAGGATGTGACTTGGTGAGCATATTTGCAAGTTGATGATCTTTAAAGGAGATTGAGAATATTTTGAAAGCATCATGAACAAGATGATAACGGATAAAATGACAATCAATTTCAATGTGTTTAGTACTTTCATGAAAGATATCATTGTGAGTAATATGAATGGTACTCTGATACCATATTAAATTACCGATTGTCCAAAAAAACTTAAACAATTGAGATATAATAACTTTAATCATTTAACCACACATGTTTAACATTGGCCCTTGCATGTAGGTCAAAACTATCTTTTAATCGATGATGCCCAACATGTAAGAATTTAAATGAAAAGTAGAGTGAAGGAGATAAGAATCGAACTCAGGATCTCAGGTTCTTATACCATGTTAAAAATACTATAAGTTTGTATTGTATTTCACCAATAATAAAATATACATGAGTGCCTTTATATAGAAGATAAAGCGTATAATACAAGTATGTATTCAATACAAGATAAATAAGGTGAGTCTAAGGCCCATAGTCTATTACACTTTAACAATACTAGTGTCATGGAGTAATTCTATGTTCGCTATTTTTTTTTTTTCTTTTCAGGCCTCATGATCCTGAGAGGGGGCAAGACGAGACGAATGGAGGTGAATCAATTAATTTATTGCGAAGATTATGGAGCTCAATGACACTTTGTGATTGGTATCTTCAATCATGGAGGATAATATTTGGAGTGTCGTGTGTGATTGCAGTAGTATTGGATCCTTTGTTCTTTTACGTTCCCGTGATCATCAATGAAGATAAGAAGTGCATTGGTATGGACAAAAAGTTGGGAGCCATATCTCTTATTTTGCGCTTTTTTACTGATATCATCGGCATTATAAATATTATTTTGCAATTTCGTAATGGTTATAAAGACGAGAACTTGGGAGAGGAAGTTAAAGATTTTCGGAAAATAGCGAGGAGGTATCTGTGGCCTTACTTCGTTATTGACATTCTCGTTATTCTTCCCTTCCCACAAGTAAGAAGGAGATTTATTCAGTTAATTGTTTTATTCAAAATTAACACAATGTGCTGCATATATTTAGATTTTATCCCTTGACTCTATTCTTGTTGTAATCTGCTCAGGTCATAATTTTAATTATTTTTCGACGACTGAAAGTCTCAAAATCTTTGATTAAAAGAAAGTCGTTGACTTTTTTGGTTCTCTTCCAATATGTGCCCAGAGTTATTCAAATCTTCCAATCTTGGAAAGATCCTAAGAAGAGAGTCGACAAATTATCTGAAACCCCCAAACGAGTTAAAGCTGCATTCAATTTCTTTCTCTACATCATTGCCAGTCATGTAAGTTTGATTTTGTACCAATTTTATATTCATGAAATTTTAACCTTGAAAAGTAGTATCAATTTAAAACCAAGGTTTTGTTCGATTTTAGATTTTGAAAGTATTATGCTTATGCGTATCAAAAGCATTTGCGTAAACACATGAAATATATAAAAAATGTGAAATACTTCATTCATTAATTTATTATAAATGGGTGCTCCTATTCTCACATAAACCATAAAATCATGTTATATCTACAATATATTCATAAAGAAATCCTTAGAGGCAGTTTGTTATTACTTATTGGTTCTAATATGGGCCTTCCTGCACTAACATTACTTTTTAATCAACTAATAACAGTCTACTATTTAAAATTTGTTGTGAAAATGTTATGAATATAGTATTACTCAAATAGTGAAAGTTTAGGAATATGACAAAATGTCATGACATTTTTACAACACCTTTGTTTTTAAGTTGTGGAGAGTCCTAATCTAATATTTCAACTATTTACTTAGACAAAATGGTCATATATTTGATTCTAAAATTAAAAAATAAAAGCCATTTTCCAAAAAGTTTCTCTGGCCTAGAGTCTTGGCAGCTCCAGACTCCCTGTCAGTAGAACCCTTTTCCTCACGTAGGACTTAGTTCCCTTACGTAACAACGTTACGTATAGGGCTTGTGGGTATTTTCTTTGTGGGACCAGGGAAACAGTGTGAGCCATGGAAGCCTTAACTAGAGATTGGAACAAGTTGTCTCTCTCAGAACAAGAGGAATATACTTTCGACTTTGAGAACCAAAGCATTAAACAAGGAAGCATGCTAGCGGCTAAATTCTTTACAAAACGAGCTCTCAGTATTGAAGTGGTGGCTCGGACTCTCCGACCACTGTGGAAGACAAAACACGAGTTTCACATCAAAGATCTAGGAAACCATCTTATTCTTTTTACTTTCGAAGATAAGTTGGATGTGTGGACGACTAAATTTCTCAGTTTGAAATAAGTCAAACAAGTAAAATAGTTGCACAAATGCGAATTTGTATTGATGATTGTGTGGTATAATTCTCTGTGATTACAAAAGAGTGATCCTTTGATTCAATCTCCTTAAAAGATTTGTTGATTGGAATTGTGGTAAGGTGATTTTGATTTGAACACAAGATATCCTTCAATTTGGTTGAAGAATGGATCGAAGATCTTCGAAACGGAATTACAATGGATCTCTGGCTATGAGCTTGTTAGAAATCCTTTGTTCTTCACGTTCTTCGTGTGTTCTTCGTCTTCGAAGGTTTGTGGTGGAAGTTCTTCGGTGCTTTAAAGGCTTGAATCCGTAGAGCTTCGTTGATTTATGGTTGGTTGGGTTTCTGGAGGCCTTTGAGCTTGATTCCAGTGAACTTTGAGATCTAGGAATATGATTTGGATGTTTCCTCTTCGAATGTTCTTTGTATTCGAAGGTTTGTGGTGGAAGTTCTTTGAGGCTTTAGAGGCTTGAATCCGTAGAGCTTCACTGATTTGTGATTTGTTGAGGTTTCTGGAGGCTTTTGAGCTTAATTTCAGTGAACTTTAAGATCTAGGCAGGTAGTTTGGATGATTCTGCTTCGAATGTTCTTCGTATTTGAAGGTTGAAGTTCTTGAAGTTGCTGAAGGCTTCAGGGCTTGATTCCAGCAGAGCTTCTGGACTTCTGAATCTTCAGATGGCTTAGTGTCCTCTCTCTAGATCTCTAGATCTCTTGATCTCCTTCAAATGCCTTAGGAAGGCTTCTATTTATAGGAGTTTAGGGGTAGGTAAGCGACACGTGGCGGAGTCTAATTGGTGACACGTGGCAGAGCTTGATTGGTCCGCTTATATCATCGCTTACACGTGCTGGACTGATTGTGTCATCGCTTACACGTGCGAGACTGCTTATGTCATCGCTTACACGTGCACTGATGTGTGATTGGTTTTTGCATGACACTTGGCAAATTTCTATTGGTTTCTGAGTAGTGATAGCAAAACCTAGCAACAGTATGTGACACTTTGTAATTGGCTGTATTTTGTGGACTTGGTAGTGTGACGTGTCAGCTTGTGATAGGTTAGGAATTTTCCCTCTCTACAAGATGCAGAGAAGATACTATTGGGTGCACCATGGAGCTTTGACAAATATTTGGTTGCTCTATGTCGGTACAAATCGGATCAGTCCCTTAAAGATCTCCGTTTTGATACAGCAGTTTTTTGGATCCAAATACATGACCTTCCAACTCGGTGAATGATGTTAGAAGCGGTAGAGGGCATTTGTAAACCTCTGGGGTGCATTATTCATTGCAGCGATGAGGACGAAACCGATGGAGGGGAGTTTATAAGGGTGCGAGTGGAAATAGACATTACAAAACCACTTAGCAAAGGGAGGCGTGTGCGATTCGGCCCGGCTAGTGATGGGTGGGTTTTGTTTCGGTATGAGCGTCTCCCAGTATTCTGCTACTGGTGTGGGAGACTAACGCACGATGCAAAGGACTGCGACGTCTGGATCCACAGCAAAGGAACGCTTAACATACAACAACAACCGTTTGGAGATTGGATGCGAGCACCCCAAATGAGCATGGCACGACGGAAAGTTATATCAGTGGCAGGGCAAGAGACACAAAAAGTACGAGGTTCTCAGGAAAATGGTGGACCAAAAATACCATGTATAGCCTAAACGATGGTGAACGATGGTCCGTCAACGGAGCATAGAACGGAAAGTAACACGAGAAAGGAAAGTGCGAATATCGAGGATTTTTTGAAAACTAGGGATACAGCGAACATCACGGAGATCCTCATTGACAACGAGAAATTTCAGGCGCATATCAAGGAGATTGATATGGCTCTCAATAATGGTCCTAATATCTCTAAGCTAACTAATATCTCTAATGATGATATTGATTGTAGGACTGATGAAGCGGCTGACAAGGCACTGACTGATATGAACATTAGTGGACCCGTTGTGGAGGAACTGTTGGACCAGGGACCAAACACTAAGGCCCCTCTGGATAGTGGGCCTATTATCAATAACCCAATGTCTAGAACTTGGAAAAGAATCACAACAGGGCCGAGGATTGCTAACCCAAATTCTGAGGAGAATCATGTAGGGAGTAAACGTGGGGTCCAAGACCATGCAAAGGATGAATTAAACACCACGTTAAAAAGGAAGAAAACTGAAGCAGAGGTGGCTAATGTAAGTAGGTTAATGGCTATGGAGTTCACTGAAAAGGCAGTGGCTGCGAGGCAGCACCGCCAGGATCAATGAGTGCATTAAGCTGGAACTGTTGGGGGCTTGGGAACCTCCGAACAGTTCGAGCACTCCAAGAGGCTATTGCCTTTGAAGATCCCATCTTAGTTTTCCTTATTGAAACTAAGCTGTCCAAAGAAGAGATGACCAAAAAGAAGTATACTCTTGGATTTACAGAAGGCTTGATAGTAGCTAGCAATGGAAGTAAGGGTGGGTTGGCATTACTGTGGAAGAAAGAGATAATGGTTGATGTCCAAACGTTCGGCCCGTGGCACATAGATGCTGAGATGGGTGGGACAAATGGATCAGGGAAGTGGAGGTTCACGGGGTTTTATGGGCAACCAGATACGTGTAGGAGGGAGGAGACATGGCGGATTCTCGAAAAACTTGGGACAACCAACTATTTTCCCTAGCTGTGTATTGGAGACTTTAACGAGATAGTTAGTGATGCTGAGAAGCTTGGTGGTAATCTGAGGGCACCAAAATAGATGGAACGTTTCCGGGATACTATAAACAGATGTTGTTTCAGAGATTTGGGTTATGTGGGTCTACGTTTTACCTGGAACAAAATTTTTGCAAATGGGGATAGTTGGTGGATACGACTTGATCAAGCACTGGCCACTCCGGAATGGTATTCATGTTTTGCAAATGCGAAGTTGCACCATCTGTCAACCACTGCTTCGGATCACTGCATTTTTGCTCTTCGGTGGAATCAGGGTAAGAAACAGAGACCTAAGGGTGCGAAACCTTTCAGGTTTGAAGCCATGTGGCTTCGAGACCCTCGGTGTGCGGAGGTCGTGAGTGATGCATGGGAATTCGGCCTGTGTGTTCCTACGGGTAATCCACTTCAAAATTGTATTTCATCATGTACTAATCGACTTACTCAATGGAATAAAAGTGAGTTCGGTCATGTTGGCCACCAGATCAAGAATCTTTAGAATAGACTCCAGGTTTTGGAAGCCTCCCCAGAGCATAACATAGACACTATTCGGCAAGTTAGACAGACTCTTAACTCCTGGCTAGATATGGAAGAGGTTATGTGGAAACAAAGATCTCGAAACAACTATTTGAAGGAAGGTGATCGTAACACAAGCCTTTTCCACACCAAAGCTTCAAACAGGAAACAAAGGAATTGGATTCAGGGACTAGAGGATGGGAATGGCCTTTGGCAGGAGGGTTTGGATGAGATTGAAAATGTAGCTACACAGTACTTCTCCTATCTATTCATTTCTTCTCAACCGGGAGAGATGGTAGAACTCCTAAATGCCATTTCACCGTCAGTTACGGATGCTATGAACCAACTCCTTGCTAGGGACTTTCAAGCTTCAGAAGTCAACCAAGCTTTACAACAAATGCACCCTCATACAACTCTAGGGTCGGACGATTTACCACCTCTATTTTATCAAATGTTCTGGTCCCTCACTGGCACCTGTGTCACTCAAGCTGCACTCGGCTTCCTGAATCATGGTATTGTTTCTCCTAACTATAATGACACTCAGATTGTGCTTATTCCTAAAGTTCAAAACCCTAGGAAAATTACTGAATATAGGCCTATTAGTTTGTGTAATATGGCCTACAAAATAGCATCTAAGGCAGTAGCTAATAGATTGAAGAATGTTCTTTCAATCATTGTTAGTGAGAACCA
The DNA here is from genome assembly GCF_002906115.3 of Quercus suber. Taxonomy (NCBI): domain Eukaryota; kingdom Viridiplantae; phylum Streptophyta; class Magnoliopsida; order Fagales; family Fagaceae; genus Quercus; species Quercus suber. Next base: position 204,232 of record NW_027069972.1, read on the forward strand.
AAGTGCTTTTACCAAGGGGCGTTTTATAACTGATAATGTCTTGGTTGCCTTTGAAACCATGCATCATATTAGCCAAAAAAAAGTCTGGGAAAGTGGGGGAGTTGGCTTTAAAACTAGATATGAGCAAAACATATGATAGAGTGGAATGGACCCGTTTGGAGAATATTATGAGAAAAATGGGTGTTCATCAGAAATGATTGAGGTCATTATGCGGTGTATCACAACTGTCACATATTCTATCCGTATTAATGGGCAATCCCGAGGCAGAATTGTGCACTCTAGAGGCCTCCACCAAGGGGACCCATTATCACCTTATTTGTTTCTCTTTTGTGCAGAGGGTCTTTCAGCACTTCTCCATCATGCAGCATAAAGGCAAGCTATCCATGGAGTTGCCGTGTGCCGGAAAGCTCCAAGAATTTCCCATCTATTCTTTGCTGATGATAGCTTGGTATTTTGTCGAGCAACATTGGAGGAATGTAATGAGCTACAACACATCTTCTCCCTATATAAATCAGCTTCAAGTCAACAACTCAATAAAGCCAAGACTGCTCTTTTCTTCAGCAAGAATACCCCACGTGCATTACAGGAAGAGATCCAGGCTAGATTTGGGGCCCAAGTCATTCGCCAACATGAAAAATACCTGGGCCTACCTTCCTTGGTTGGCAGATCCAAGAAGAATACTTTCCATGATCTCAAAGACAAACTTGGCAAAAAATTATCAAGGTGGAAGGAAAAGCTTTTGTCGAATGCGGGTAAGGAAATATTAATAAAAGCAGTAGGCCAAGCAATTCCCTCTTACACTATGAGTTGCTTCAAATTACCGGATTCCTTGTGTGATGAGCTTACTGGAATGGTTCGAAAATTCTGGTGGGGACAAAATAATGGGGTGGACAAGATGGCTTGGCTTAGTTGGGAGAAGCTGTGCACACCTAAGGAGACTGGCAGTATGGGGTTTAGGGACCTCAAGGCTTTTAACTTGGCATTACTAGCCAAATAAGGTTGGAGACTTCAAACCTACACTAATTCCCTTTTCTACCGTGTTTTCCAAGCCAAATATTTTCTAGATGGAAATTTTCTCTCACCCAACTTAGGAACTAAACCATCATATGCTTGGCGAAGTATATTTGCTGCACAACAGATTGTCTGAAAAGGAAGCCGCTGGAGGATAGGAAATGGAGCCAGAGTTCAAATATGGGGTGATCGTTGGCTTCCCTTGTCATCTACCTATAGAGTTGTCACGCCATGCCCAGTTGCAGGTGCTGACTCATTAGTGGCAACATTAATTGATTACCAAAGAGGGGAGTGGGATTTGGAAGCCTTCCAAAGCACCCTCATGCCGAAAGACGTCGAGTCTGCCCTTTCCATTGCACTTAGTCCGACTTTGCCTGAAGATTGTCTCATCTGGGCTCTTACTCCCTCAAGGAAATTCACGGTGAAATCAACATATAGAATTGCTCTGGCTGAGAGACCTAGGCACAGAGCAGAGGAAAGCTCAAATGCTACATGCATGAAGGAGTTCTGGAGGTTTATTTGGAGGTTGAGGGTCCCAAATAAAATTTGGAGCTTTACGTGGCGTGCATGCAGAGACATTCTGCCCACGAAAGCCAATCTTTTCCGTCGAAAAATAACACCGGACAACATCTATGAGGTGTGTAGAAACTTTGAGGAGACGACAGGACATGTGCTCTGGCATTGTTATCGTGCGAAGGATGTGTGGAAGGAGGTCAGTTTAGACACGGACAGAGTCATGGACAACTACCCTGAGTTCATAGACTTGGTGTGGTATGCCCGAAATGTGAAACATTGGTCAGAGGAGGATATTGGGTTAATGGTGATGATAGCGTGGGGTATTTGGATAAACCGGAATGGGGTGCGCCATGGAAGGAGTAGGAAACCGACACCTGTTCTTGCACGGTGGACAAATAACTACTTGGAGGATTATTTAATGGCCAACCATTCCACTTGGCCCTACAAAGACTCAGCGGATGTATTATGGCAACCTCCCAAGCCTCCATGGTATAAAGCAAATATGGATGGTGCCGTATTTGCTCAGCAGAGGGAGGCCAGCGTTGGAGTTGTGATTTGGGACCACTACGGTGCGGTGGTGGCGGCTTTAAGTAAGAAGCTGAAAGCTCCTCTTGGCGCTCTTGAGGTGGAAGCTAAGGCAATGGAGGAAGCGGTTTCGTTCGCATGGGACACGGGCATCTGAGACTGCATCTTCGAAAGCGATTCTCTAACGGAGTTTGAACACCATGCTTCGACTCACTGATCCACCATCGGCCATAGCTAATAATATTGCTAGGTCAATGTCCTTTCTTTCCATGTTTCATGCTGTCAACTTTGGTCACGTGCCTTGGTCTGGGAATAACGTTGCTCACATGTTAGCACAGGTTGCTAGAGGCTTGTCTGATATGCATGCTTGGGTAGAGGAAATACCGGGTTGTATTGAAAGCCTGGTGTCCTAGGATGTACTAATTTTGTCATAGTTTGAATAAAAGTCTTTGTGTTCACATCAAAAAAAAATATATATATATATATATATATATTTATTTTAATTTTATTTTGATCTATGAGAAACTGACATCTCAACTATAGTAAAAATGTTGTGTTCCTAGAGCAGTGAAAATGTTCTTGATTTTAGCTCAATCAAGAATACCTTTATCGTCCTAGGTCAATTATATATATGACCTACATAGATATTATATAGAATATAAATACATTTTACAATTCATGTATAAATCTCTCTCTCTCTCTCTCTCTCTCTCTCTGTGTACAATTTCATGAATTATTATTATGATTATTAGGAAAATATGAAGAATTTATTGATGTTCAATGCCTCGATGGTTTTTTAGGTATTGGGAGCCTTTTGGTATTTTCTCTCTATTGAAAGGGAGATTGCTTGCTGGCACGTGGCCTGTGGAAAACGTATTGAATGTATCCAAAGTTCTTTCAAATGTGATGACAGACTTCACATATTAAGGAATTTCACATTTCTAAATGACGTTTGCCAAATAGATCCACTAGATAAAAGTAAAACGCTCTTTGATTTTGGAATGTTTCTTGGAGCCCTTCAGTCTGGTGTAGTGCAGTCCAAAAATTTCTCAGAAAAATTCTTGCACTGTTTCTGGTGGGGCTTACGAAATCTAAGGTTTGCACATATTGACTCCACTATTCCATATTACTAGCATTTCAGAATAATTTTTATAATAATATATATGTCTATATTGCAATATTATTTGTAAGTTCTTACGGGACCCTTTTTTTTTTTTTTTTTTTTTTGATAAACAAGGAACGATCAACTTTGAACAACAACTTAATTCAAGTTTTATTAAAACCCAAATACATGTTGGACAATCAAATTTAGATATAAAATTTTGTCTATGAACTTGAACTTAACTTATTTAGGAACCTGGTGTTCTTTCGTCGATGAGAATCGAATATTCTATTGCGGGCAAGGGTGACTCCACATTGAAGTCAAGGCGGTCACAAGACCACCCTAACCTAGAAAAAATAACTATTATTATATATAAATTTAAAAAATTTATGATTCTTTTACCTTTTAAAAAATTTGGTTCATGTTATTTTCAATTTGCAATCAATTTCAATTAATGAGTTGATCGTATGAACTAAATTGATTGCAAATTAAAAATAACAGAGACCAAATTGTCTACTATAAAAACATAAGAACCAAATTGACAGTAAACTCAAATGTGAACGCCATATTGTTATTTTTGCCTATATTTAACAATTATTAGACCACTAACATTTTTAAGATCTACCAGAAGGAAACTAAAATTAGTGAATAGTGATCCACTTGGAAATAGTAGGAAAAAGTATAGTTAATGCTTGAAAATTTTCAAATGCCAAAAGTAATTTGCTTTGGCATTCTGTTAATATTATATTTGGAAGCACATTAATCAACAAAAAAAATAAATAACTCAGCCCAAAAAAAAAAAAAAAAAAAGGCACGAAATAACCTCCTCACATGTTAAGTTCAATGCACAAGACAATGCTGTATTGAATAGTACCTTAAATTTCATGAAAACGCCATGTGAAAAGGGTTAAACTAATTCGTTTCATCTACTATAAACAGTTAAAAGGTCCTTCTTGATAGTACCAGGACTAGGGCAGAGGATCTTGATTCCAAAAAAAATATGTTTCATCTTAAATCAACTATCATACAAAGTTCAGAGTCTTCCTCTTAGCCACTAACCAAGACAGTCTGTTTTATAGATTCTTCAAATCTAAATTCTCCCCACATGGCTCTATCTTTGAGGCGAAAAACAACTTGGGCTCTTTTGCTTGGAAAAGCATGTTAAAGGGTAAGGACACCATCAGTAAGGGTGCAAAATGGGGAGTTGGGGATGGTCAGACTATCAAGGTATTTGATGACCTTTGGCTGCCAGGAGGGGGCTCAGGTAAAGTTATCTCTCCACCTCGTGATCATGACCCAGATATGAAGGTGGCTGATTTAATCGACCATGAGTTGCACTGCTGGAAATCCGATCAAGTTGATGCTATTTTCATCCCAATGGAGGCAAAGGTGATCAAAGCGATTCCTTTGAGTCTTATGGACACACAGGATTGGTTGTACTGGCCAAAGAACCGTAATGGGGTTTACTCGATCAAATTTGGGTACAAACTGGCTTGTGAGTGGGATGAGCTTGCTGCACCAGGTGTTTCTGACCAAACTGAAGGTAATAATACATGGAAAAAAAATCTGGAACCTCCACGTTCCAAACCAAATCCGTACCCCTCTCTGGCATGCCTGTAACGACTCTCTCCCCACGAGGGTCAATCTGACTCGGCGAAAGCTTCTTCATGTAGATACTTGCCCCAACTACAACTTGGAACCCGAGACCGTTGCCCATGCCTTATGGTCCTATCAGAAACTCAATCCCGTGTGGCTCCCTTAGTTTGCTAAGCTCAAGGAGTCTACCTCACCAGACTCGGCATTCCCTGAGATCATGTACTTAGCCCTTCAGGACCCCAGCTATGTGGAGGTGTTTGCAAATACCATCTCCCTAATTTGGATGAGCTGAAACAGAGCAGCCTTTGGGGCTGCTAGTTCAACCCTTGAAAAAATTCCAGAGTAGGCCCGTGCCTTAGTGCATGAATTCCACCACCTTCGTCTAGTCCACGCAAAAATCCCAAGAACAGCCCGTGCAGTTCGGTGGAAGCCTCCACCCCCTAATACGGTGAAAGTGAACTTCGACGGCGCTATTTTCTCAACCCATTCGTCAGCAGGTCCCAGCATGATAATCTGTGATCCAGCTGGTCTGGTATTGGCTACCCTTTCACAAAAAATTCCCCTACCCACTTCGGTGGAGATAATGGAAGTGATAGCAGCGAGAAGGGCTCTCTTGTTTGCCAAAGAGCTTGGTTTTGAGAGAGTTTTGGTTGAAGGTGACTCTAAAGTTGTAATCAATGCCATCAAGGAGAAATCTCTCCTTTCTTCAGACTGGGGCCACATTCTAAGAGACATCCATGCTCTATCTTACTCCTTTAGTAGTATTTCTTTTCTTCATGTTAAGCGCTTGGGTAATAGTGTAGCTCATTGCCTAGCCCGTAAATCATTTTGTAATCTTCTGTTAGTTTGGATGGAGGAAGTCCCTCCTGACATTGTGGATGTTTACAACCATGATCTTGGTCTTTTAAATGAATAGTTTTTGCCCCCCTTGTGGGCTGGTTTCTCAACAAAAAAAAAAAAAAAAAAAAAGAACACTAGTAGTTGATTTGATTTGGTTTTGAATTGGGAAAACCCATTTCTAATGGGCTTGGGTTTGTGTCTTAGGGTGCAGATTGAATTGATTTGGTTTTGAATTGGGAAAACTCACTTCAATGGGCTTGGGTTTGTATCTTTGTTGGGTCATGGTTTTCTGACGTGGGAATATTAATGTGAACGTTTTTTAATATTACAATTACCAAGTGCTAATCTATTAGACTATTACTGAGTATCATCTGAGCCTTCTACAAACAGCACTCGTTTATTGTGAAAATGTTGTCTGAAACTTTATTTTTTTCTAATATTAAAAATATTACCATGTCACACGAAAAAAAAACTATTTGAAAATGGAGGGAGAAAAAAGAAGAAAAGAAACACGGAACAAAATAAATTCAGCTTGAGCTTGAGCAAAGATCTAACGTGCAAATCAGTGAGCAGAAATGCTTATGCGTGCAAATATCTGGGATAGTTCACAGCTGCCAAGCATAGCTCTAGAGACCATTTGAAAACAAGAGAAAGTGGAAGCACCATATCAGAATATAAGGAACCAGAAGAAGTCAGGAACCCACATCAGGCTGTAAAATATACAAATAAATGCATTAAACTGTGTTCAGAAAAGGAGAAAATTTTTATTTTTGCCCAGTTGTGAATATGGGGCAACCTTCATTAGTTCTTCCTCTAACCACGAGGAATCAAATCCAATTGAACAATGGAAACATCCAATTATAAATAAATGCAAACAATTAGAAATATGATTATGAAAACGAGAGAAATAAGAGTGCAGACGATGGTGCAGTAGCAATGACTTCCTCTTTTGCGCATTAATTCTTGAAACATCTGCCCACTTCCTTACCTGTAACCACAGTGAGAAAAGACTCACAATCATACATTGATACATACGAGAAAATACATAGGGTCAATAAGCATCTAAATCCAAACCTGACAGATTTTCAACCCATAGGACTTTCAGCAGAGTTCTTCTGTGCACAAACAGAATGTCTTTTGCCACAAGACCTAGGAAATTGCAGTGAAGCAAAAAAGGGTTCAAGATATTTTTCTTAAATAAAAAAGGATTAAAGATTGGCATACAGATTAGTAGTATGATATAAATACCATATAGAAATGGCAATTGAAAAAGGATGACTCACCTAATTCACAAGATTTGCCCATCATTATCTGCTATTATTATCTTCATTATTGCTAGCTTTCTGATTGGTACTGCCTTTGGAATCAATGTAAGGGGTTAGAGGTGGGAAAGAAGGGACACCCTGCAATATGAACTTGCGGCCACTTTTCAAGTCCCCCGAAGAGTTTGACCCTAGCTCACGCGAATGCCTCTTGGGAGGAGAAACTCGCTTCCAATTTGGGCAACTTATTTTAACAGAGTTACGTGGTGTAGCACAATCCTTCAATATCTCAGGAGTGTCATCTTCCCGAATGTCACAAAACCCACTGTTAGGGTTAAGACCCTGAAGCGATTTGGTCCCACCAAACCTACTCATTGGAGTAATTGGTGAACTACGCCAACAAAGGGAACCACTAGATGAGACATAGCCAGTTCCAGGAGAGAGTTGAACTGGTGAAATATTCTTCCACTCTCTCATTTTGGATGAAGTTGAAGAAGCCATGGCTGTCAAGGGTTGATCTGATAGTGGAGTTAGATGGCATATATTTGCAACTGCATCACCTTTTGGTGAGAATTGGTCCATTACCTCAACGTTATTGTAGTCTAGTTGCCAATCATAAGAACCTACATTCAGTGATTCTTTACTTTGCGGAAGCATGTCACTGCTATTCAATGTTTCCGGAGCTTTTGTATTATCCACACAAGATGACAAGATGGTAAGTTCAGATTCTGGTGATTGGAGGTATCTTCTAGAAAGAAGTTGGGATTTTGGTTCAGCCATTCCATGACTAGATTTTTTATGCAAGGGGAAGGAAAAAATAGCAATTAGCAAATAAGTTCAGTTTAAAGTAATGATTTGAATTATTTTCAGAATAAATGAGATTTTCCTTTATATTTCTTGCTGAGAAAAAGTTAGATGTCATCATCAAGGGATCTTACCTTGAGCACTGAAATGATGGTGTCAATGGAGTGAAGTGCAGATCATACAACTCAGCCTGTAAGAAATCTTCCTTGGTTGCCACCATTTCTAGTTTCTCATTAAATACGCCTTCAAATTTTTCCTCACCAGCCCTCTCCCGAACCATTTCTTTTGTCACACCAAGCTCAGTAGCAACATATTCTGAAAAGCCAGCAACAATGAATTATTTTAACCAAAATTACAGCAACTGATTTTTCACCCTTTTCTTGAGTATTAAAAACATGTCAGCTGTGATATTCCAGGAATCACTTCATAATCCTCAAACAAGGTACTAAAATTTCTTACACTTCCCCTAGGGCAAACCAATCTTCTAAGGTTCAGTACATAATAAATTAGTAACAAAGAATGATCATAAATAGTCATTAAGGCCTATAAAATTAATCTTTGATTGCTACTTTATAATATACTTAACATGAGCGGTTGTTTAACATATGAATGGAACCCTCCTATATCTCGTTTTTCTTATATTCTGATGCATAATAAGGAAAAATTGATTGTATTAATGACAATATTATAAGGAGTTGAGAAACAGAAGCTCTTAGGATATGTTCCTACCTTCCTTTTTGCCATAGATATTTTTACATCCATCGCACCGACATCCACTGGAGCATCCTACGTTAGCCTTATGAAAATGAAGAGAAAAAAAGTTAAACTAGAGTGATTGGAAAACAAAAATAGTTACAAGCCTGATGGTTATGTAGTTTTAAAAAATAAAAATATGAACCTGATAGCACTCGCAATATTTCTTAAGACACATTGACTTTTTGCAGTTGCAGCCTCTTTTGTGCCTCACAGAGGATGGGGGCACTTGATTTCTGTCTTCCTATGTTTAAGAAAATGTGATAATCAAGTTGCTAAGTAAGAATACAACTAAATTTGAACTGAAGATTTCATACCCGATTATTGAACTCAGTGACATGTTGTACAATCTTGGGAGCAAAAGCAAGTGGATTACGGGATTCTATTTGTTGACGTATTTCAAGAACTGTATCTTCATATTCAGGTTTGTTAAAGCACCCTTGGCAAGCACATGGTTCAGCACAGTAGATCCCAGCAGCAAAGCAATCACAATAACTGACAAGGGAGAAATCATCTTTAATATGACAAAACATGTTTACAAGTGTAAACTCTTTGACAAATTTACTTACAGTTTCAAACACTTGGTCTTCTTACAGTTACAACGCTTACAACCATCACCATCAATGGTGCTTGAAGTTTTCTTTCTGAAAAATAATGTACAATTTAGTGGCTAACTCAACAGTCACAAAATAGAGACAGAATACCATACTACAAGAAAGAAAATGTACCTTTTCTTTTTGGGGCTTACTTGGCTGTACTTCTCATTACTATCAACTTCTTCAGAGTTAAATTTCCTCTTATCATGTGGAGTTGTGTCATACTCTATAGGCTTCAACAAATTCGAAGGTTCTGTAGTGTGGGGAGACTCACAAAGGGAAGAACTTGCAGCTATTGAAGCCTTAGTTTTGTACCTCACATCTTCAGCAATAAATGCAATTTTCTCAACTACATTTGATGAAATTGGGCAACTCTTCATTTTCTCCAATGAATGAAAATTCATGACAGATGCTGACTTCATCCCCTGTACACCCATATAATCCTCTGCAAGTTTGAGCCTTGCAGTGGCCCCACAAGTTACCGGCACAGCATTGACAATGCTATTCAAATGCAAGCCAATACTGGATGGCTTGGAAATTGATAAGGAAGAGTTTCCACTATATCGTGGAGGATACAAATTAGTTCTAGATTGAATCACTTGTCTCCTACTAGAAGCCGCAATTAAATCTGCATGAGATGATTCCAAACTTTTTAATTCTGCAACAGTGGAAGGTGACCTTGAAGTGGTTACTTCATTAGTAGGATCCAAGGAGCCAGCACTATTTTCAATAGTATTCAATAAAGCCTCTTCAAACTGAAGGCAACGTCTACGCAAACCTCGTTGATTTTCACTGGCCTACATATTAACTTTCGCAATTATTATACCGCAAAAAGAAGACCCTAATAGGCAAGTAGAGCCACAAGGCCATGCTTTGGTTCACCTTTAATGAATTAAGCCAGCAGCTAGCACTTTTCATTAATTATGCATCAAAAAAATTAAAAAATGAATAAAATCATTAAGGAGATTTGACTATTTGTTGGGCCACCGCATATCATTTTCCTTTTGCATAATACAGTGGTCAAGAAATGTCCCCAAAGAAAAAATAATCACAAGTGTGCCATGAAATCTTCAGAAGCATCTTTTTGAGAATGGCTACCATGTGAGGCTAAAGTATGACAAAGATCCCCCTATTACTATTTATGTGAGATCCAGGAACCAGCCCCTTCTGCCACAATCTAAAACTCTTTTCACTGTAACTCCTAGAGCCTTTCCATAAAGAAAGATTGTTCAAAACATCTGATTCAATAAATTATTTTCCTCCCTTTTTTTATTAGGTATAACTTATTGCAATTTCTAAATTCTAATGATGCAGATTGAACTCAAGACTCTTGCCTGGGCTAAAGCATGACAAAGATCCCCCAATTACAACTTATGCAACATCCAGGAACCAGTACCTTCTGCCACAATCTATAACTCTTTTCCCTGTAACTCCTGGAGCCTTTCCATAAAGAAAGGTTGTTCAAAATATCTGATTCAATAAATGATCTGCCTCTCTTTTTCTATTAAGTATAACTTAATTCAATTTCTAATGATACAGATTGAACTCAAGACTCTTACCTGTTCATTGTAAGCTGCCTTAAAACTGCAATGATGTTAGACAAGATAACTAAAGATGTCACCCAAAAGACAAAAAATAAGGTAAAGTTTTAGGCCATGAAATTCAGATTAGATCATCTATTTCCCAAGCTAGGACCTAGTGAAGGTGGTTCAACCCATACACATGGTAGCCAAAGTCATGATGCAACAAATTCAGCATTACATCCACCTTAAAAATCACAAAGCCATATGATGAGACTTCACAAGTTATGGTTGACTTTTCATCTATCATATATGAGTATCTATTTAATGGACAGCATTATATACATACAAAGTACAATAAAAAGGGGGCCAAGGTATAGATATTTTAGCAAACCTCTTTCAGGCAAAAGGAAGAAAAGGGGAAGGAGGAAAAATATAAGAATTAGTAATCAGGAACTACTGCACACCAGTGATCCAAAAACCTCAAATGTATTCAATGTAGTATGAACAACACATTCCATCTATTATAATATGCATAGAATGTTATTTGAAACTTTAAACCAACAAACCCCCCACCCCCCACAAAAAAAAATTGGTCTAATATTAATCTTAAGAGTATTATAGCTCCTAAAGTAGCAGTTATAGTATTAGAAATAAATAAATAAAAGGATGTACATGGACAAAATTAGTAGAGGAAATGGAGATGAGCTAAATTGTATACCTCAGGATCACGCAGGATAAGGTTCCCACCAGGTCTATGTGGGATTGTTGCCACATTCTCACCATTGTCTTCACACATCTGAACAATCTGTGATGGTTTAGACAGTGATTGAGGAGTAGAATCACAACCACCCTGTTGGCCACCTCCTGCATTCTGCAACAGAAAAGCTCATGATCAATGGAAACAAAACATGAAAATCAAAAAATCATCTTAATCAAACTACATGGTCCTACTCGTAGTCACTTTTTTAGTTTTTCATAATAAATGTAGAAAGCAAAATTTTGTGTTAGCTGAGAGGATGCATCTTCATATTGTTGTCTTTGAGAAGCATGGTCTACAGATAAATCAGACTCAATATTTGGGCATACATCAGTTGGCCATCGACCGTCCCTTTGTTGTTCCTCAGTATTAAGTGACTTCACATCAAATGTTGGCTTTCCATGGAGGTCCTCTTGAGCTTGCTTTGATAAAATAAGTGGTTCCTTTACTTCTGTCCCTGCATCCTTACCCATGTCATTTATGTCATCAAATTTAATGGTATTCTTTGAGGCAGGTAAGCCAGTTGCTGATGATTCAGGTAATATACTAGATTGATTCAGAGATACATTGGCTGAATCCGCAGAATGAACAGTGTCCAACTCCACAGGATCAGCAAAGTATTCATCAACACATCCCGAGGAACTGCAGGGTTGTGCTTGAGCATATTTCTTAATTTCAGCGTCTTTATGAGCATCAGTGATAAACACCCTGCATAATTGGGTCACAGATTTCTTGGACTCACCAGGATCATCAGCAGATTTCTTTTCTTTGTCATCATTACAAGATATTTCTTCTTTTGATGATAAAAGGTCCTGAGGCCTGATGTGATTTGTAATTGTCATGTAATCAATGGCAAAAAGAATTCATGCACAAAAGAATTTATATAAAATTTGGGGTAAAAAAGCCTTAGATCGAAGGCAACTCTGACCTCTTGAGAAGAAATGTTTCAGAGTTTGAACTTATACGTGATGATGTGAATACAAGAGGAGGAGAATTAAATCTAGGAAAACCTTGTGCTACATGCGCAGCCTTGACAGGCTTAATTGGCGAAAGGTCGCTAAACAAACAAGGGGATTCCTAAAATCAAAGGGAAAAAAATTGATAAGACACACATTGTTCATAATATTGTACATAAAAAACCCATTCAGTTACTCCACAATACTAAGGACATGTTCTTCCTTAAGTTGCATCCATAAAAATTCAAAATTCAAAAAGAATATTCCTAGCATCCATTTGAAACCCATGAGGTAGCATGAGCATTTGAACTTTCTTTATTAGCTTTTCTTTTCAAGTTTAACAGGGCTCTCCATGTGAGAAACAAAAGTTAATGTGCCACTATGAGACATAAATCCTTGTAGGAGAAGAAACACCAGCGAAATTACAAATGTGAATTTACCAAATCTCCATATCATTGGTAAGATATGGAAGTGAGAAACAAAAATGAATAAAAATTAAGACTACGTAGATTACTACTATTTTGTTAATTAAGTTAAAAAGAGTCCATACTAGTATCTGTATTATTGTTTTGACTTATTTAAATCAAAGTGTTCCAAGTGCTAACATAATTAACAGAACCAAGTTTCAAGATTCAAATGCCCTCTTTTCCCTCGGTTTTGATAGAAAAAACGCATCAAATGAGCCAAAAACAGGTCCTTTCGGTTTATTAGCCCAAACAAGCAAACAACAAATGAACCCCTTTGCAGAAGATATAAACTACAACAAACTTAAATGAAAAGTCCAAGCAGTAATAACACACATATATTTGTAGAACTACAATGTACATATCCCTCAATTAATAAAAATAATGCACAATATATATACTTATCAAAAATGAAATAATGCACAATATTCCAAATTGATAACCCATTACTAAAAAAAATAAAAAATAAAACCTGAATTCATTGAAAAATTCCCCAAAACCCAATTCAAATGCGTATCCCACTAGCAAAATTAAGCAAACAGCGTCAACCCTATGCACATTGTCGAACCCTGTAATTTCAACCCACAGTAACATTATATATATAACCCCCACCAAAAAAAAAAAACCATATTGAAAGATCATTGCTATACCAAAAAATAATGCAATAAGCATAAGAGTAAAGTAAGATCTACAACACGAATTCCATTAATGTAAAACATGAAGTAACCAATTACTACTATTAAAGCGACAGAACCCAAGTTGTAGGAAGTGAAATTACTTGAACTGACTGAGAATCTGAGGTAGTTGTGGTTTTGGTTGCAGCAGATTGAGGAGAACCCATTAGCATGAAACCTTGACCTTAACCTTAACCTTAATCCTAGAAACCTCTCTCGGCATCTTCTTCGTCTCTCTCCTATGAGAAAATGTAGTGTTTGTTTGTTTTTATTTTATCGAAGTAGAAAAAAAAGATAGACATACTGAATGAAGACGATAGGCTGGAAACGCGGGCGTTTAAACACACAAAATAAAACCGAGCGGGAATTCTTACACTTTTCTGGGTCGGCTCCAAATTTTTATTTTAACGTTATACTTTTAGGTTGGTTTTTTTCTAATCTTTTACTTTTTTTAAAAAAAAGGTTTTTTTTTTTTTTTCGAATTTTGTAAAGTATTTGTTATAACCACTTATTGTGATTAGTGCAATATCACTTTCGCTAAGATAGTAGTACATTATGTACAAAAATAAATAAATAACAACAAACCATATCATCCTATCAAAAAAAATAAATAAATAACAATAACAACAACAAATCATATCAATAATTGTTAAAAAATTAAAAATATTGAGTGAATTGTTATCTTTATCAATAAGTGAATTTTTTATGTAAAAACTGCCAATCAATTGGTCAATCACAAGGTTGTTGTTTTAGATATGATTTGTTTTTTGACTGGTAAGATAATATATCAATTGAATTATTTCAATGAAATTTAAATGATCATTTATCTATTATGTTTTTTTTTTTTTGTTAGAAATTTCTAATGAATCTTCCCCACTCCAACGAAAACTATAAGGTCTTCATGGTAAACTACATTTGTCTATCATTCTACTAAAAGACTTCCACCTGTTTAAAATTGCTAAGTTAGAAAAAAAAAGTTTTAAAACAAAAATTAACTACTAACTCAATAAGTTTAAACAAATGAGAGTCTTTTAGTAGAATGGTGGAAAAGTAACGTGATCTATCATAAGAATTGTATAATTTCTCCACCCAATCCACCCTAATGGCATATTTGGTTGAGGTGAAATGATAGGGGGGAGAGAAAATGAGAGAGAATAGTGTTTGGTTCGGGGAAGAGAAAATGAAGTTGGGAGAGTTTTCACCACTGGCTTACCATTTAAGAAGAAAACTAGAGAGAAAAGTGAGGGGAAGTTGGGTTTGATATGAAATTACCCCTCCGTATATCTCCCCTCTATTTATTACTGATGTTCTTCTTCTTCTTCTTTTGCCTTTTCACTGTACCACGGTCCATGGTTGGCTTTTTTTTCCTTTTTTTCTCATATTAAACGAAACTTTTTATTATTATTAGTTTTTTTTTTTTTGGATATATATATATATATATATTTTTGAGGAAGGCTATATGTTTTATTAGTTGTGTTAGTTTGTAATTTTGTAATAATTAAAAAAATAATAATTTTTATAAACTATTAAAAAATTAATTTTTTGTGTACTAAGGGCGTGAGAATAAATTTATACAGACTATATTTTCTATCCTCCCACTTTTCAACTCAACCAAACAAAAGAGTTTTCATCTCTCAACTTCTCCACTCCCTCAACTAAACACATTGAGGGATAAATCTTTTTTATCTATCCACTTTTCCACTACCTTCCCTTTTTTTTTTTCCTCTCACTTTTCAATTCTTCCAACCAAATAGACCCTAGGACTCAAACTGGTAAGTGCCTAGAGAAGTACCATTGGACCGTTAAGGTCATTAACTGTCTTCTATTCTATAATATGTGTGTTAGGGGTGGCTCAACCATTTTATGTCATTTAGACAATAGTCTAAGGCTCCTAAATGGAAGAATGCCTCTAAAATATAATATATTATATCTATTTGTTTTATAATATTGCATAAAAATAATATTATAATAAAAAAATAAGGGCTTTCACTTAAAATTATTTTATTTTAATTTTAAAAAATACATCTTTTATTGGCCAATAGAACGCATTGTCTATTTGTCTTGCGATGTAAAATCTTTAATTAAGGCCAAAAATTTTGATAAATAAATTTATTTTTTAAATATGGGATAATTACATTCCTCTCCCTTGAGGATGGAGAAATGACACTCTACCCAAAACTTAAAAGGAAAAAAAATTTCCCCCCTTTGACATCCAATTTACCAAATTTTGTTAAATTAATACCATTAAAAAATGTTGTGTACTAACTTGCCCTTTTTTTCAACAATTATCCTCCATTTCGTAATTAAAATTAATTGTTTTAAAATTTTAGTTAAAATGTATTCAAAAAATATTAAGTATGAATTTTGCTTATTATTATTTTTTCTTTCTTCAATGGGTCATGGAGAGATTTACCATTGCAAGTGTTTTGGTACTTGATAAATTTTGCATTTTTATTATAAATTTATCAATTATTTTTTTATTAACCATGATTAAACTTTTGTAAAAATATTCTTACCGAAGTTTAGAATATTTCATTATTAATGTAAACAAAATGGGGTAGTGTTAATTTCTTCAAATCTCAAATGAGGAGAGCATTTTTTTTTCCTTCAAGTTTGTGATGGAGTGTCATTCCTCCAAACCTTAAGGAAGGGGAGTGTAATTCTCCCTTAAAATATTATACTCTTTTCGAATGTTCAATATTTTATTAATATATTTTACCATGTTTCTAGTAGTTTAAGAGTGAAAATTTTTCCTTTCTCAAAAAAAAAAAAAAAAAAAAAAAAAAAAAGTGAAAATTTTTCAATCTCCCAAAAATTTGACTCTTCCTTTCTCTCTCTATCAAAATTAATATAAGAATTAATAGTTTTCGAGACAAATTTTTTACTAAAATCCATTGTTCAATAACTAAAAACCAACATTGCCATAAGAGAGACAGCGACTATCTAAAATATGATATTTATTATGATACAAATTATTTCGATATTTTTAGAATTAAAAGTTTTAAAATATGTTTTGTAAATATATGAAAATATTCCAATTAATGTATTATATTATATAAAAAGGTTGGATTCTTTTTTCTAATTCATGTATTGCTTATAAAATATTAAGTAATAATATATATTTACATTCACGTCTAACCCCAAAATATGTTGAGTTGGCCCAAAACTATGCTCAATTTTTGCGAACCATGAATTTGAGTAATGTTTGAAAAGAATCTGTTTGTAGTTGAATTTTCAATTTTTAAAACTTTTTATTTTATACTTAATATACTTTAAGCATATGAAAAATCTCATTAGCAATGTAGCCATATTTTGCTTGAAATGCATTTAACATGCTAATATCATAGCTAATATTTCATGATTTTGACATGATCATAGTGGTATTAGTACAAAGAAGCCAATTCAATGGAGGCTAAAGTTGTTAAAAAAATCATATGTCAAATTAATGGCTTTTACAATGAAGTGTTCAACAAATACCACCGTTGAGATATTGGACGAAGCTAATATAAATTTTTTTTTATCAAGGTTTAAATAGACTAAAAAAATGACAAAATAACATTTAATCCTCAAATATTTTCTATTTGATTTTTTTATTAAAATAAAATTACCTGCTTTATAATTTATTATATTTATATAGATTGATATAGAAAGTTGAGTTTTAAGATTTTACTAATTGCTAGAAACATCATAAATTGTTGGCGTATATATGGTCAATATCAATGGTGGAATTCATGCTTTAATAAAATGCACATATATTTTTTAATCAAATTAGATATCCAAAAATTTTGGGTTAAATGGTAAATTACAGAATTCCATTCTAAACTATTCTATTGGGAAACTTGCACTTTACACGCCCAAGCTATTTAAACTTGTCACCACCCCAATCTTGATAAACTTTGCAAATTGCTCTCACTACATAATCTATAACCCTTAATTTGCCTTTAACCTAAAAGAAGAAGAAGAAGAAGAAGAAGAAAAAAAAAAACCAGAAAATCTATAGCCCTCCCCATAAAATTGTGTGTTTGTGTATACTTCTTTTGGATTGGAAATATGATTATAGTAGTTGGGATTAAATATAAGCCCAATCTCAATTCCAGTGTCACAGTTAAAATAACGATGCTAACTTATGCATTTTATGTAATTCTTTATTTATATCACACCACTTAATAAATTTTTTGTGAATAAAGTTTTTGAAAATTACAAAATTGAATTATATGTTATCTATGTTTTTAAAATAAAAGTCAAATTTCTTATCAATCAAATATGATTACAGTAGTTGGGATTAAATATAAGCCCAGTCTTAATTCTAGTGTCACAGTTAAAATAACGATGCTAACTTATACATTTTATGTAATTCTTTATTTATATCACACCAATTAATAAATTTTTTGTGAATTAAGTTTTTGAAAATTACAAAATTGAATTATATGTTATCTATGTTTTTAAAATAAAAGTCAAATTTCTTATCAATCAAATATTATTTATTGTATTTAATTTATAAACTAATTTTTGCATAATTTGTATGCTTTAAAAAATTTGAAATTTAAATATTATAGATAAGATAGCTATAATCATTAATCATTGTTGGGGGCCATTTTTGAAGAATCATAAAGAAAGAAAGAAGCCCAACAACACAGACCGAAAAGAAGCTAGCAAAAAGATAGAAATTAAACAAGAACCATTAAGTCCAAACAGTAGGAATAATGAATCACAGGTCTATAAAATATATAATTGAACTTTGAGAAAGCAAATGGGCTCAAAAGAGCCCGGAAAGAGGAAATAGCGAATAGCAAACCCATGGGTTGTATACGATGTGAAAAAGTAAGAATAGGCCGCGGCAGGTTCAAAGCAACATAAACAAAGAGAGTAGGGGATTGATGGCAAGCCCACAAACCCCAAATATGATAACGAGGTAATTGGGCCGGGGTAGCCTAGTGAAGTTAGTAAAAACTTATGGGAACACAAAGTTAGGGAAAATGGCCGCGGAAGCCCAAGGCAAGCAAATGGGCCAAGGATGTCAAAGGGAAAACAAAAGGGACACATGAGCTCATAAGTAAGAAAATCCATAGTCATGGGAAAGAACACACGGCAGGCCTAAAAAGGGCCCGGCAAGATCAAGTCAATACAAGCAGGAATAACAAAGTAATATGACAGGACATGATGGCAATCAAGAAATAGGCTGGAAGAAATGGGAAGCCCAGCCCTTAAGGGGAATAGTAAATTATAAAACGGCCCACATAAAAGGATGAAGAAGAGCGGCAGACTATGCAAACAAAGCTCCAGACCATAACAAACGCATGAGCAACAGGTAGATTTTGGACATACATGAAATGGAAGCACGCGCAAGGCCCAGACACCACCAGCTTGTACCTAGCCAATATGGGACGTGGTGGGGTCATGGGTCAGAGGTAAGGGAGTATGGTTTGGTGGTGAGGAGAAATGAAAAGACTTATTCTGCGACTCCTACGTAAGCTCTTTTAGGAAGTACGTCCTGCTAGGATGACAGACCACCCAAAAGAAGCAAGGTTGAGGGAGGAACCATTAGGTGCATGCCATGAGGGATAGAGAGGGAAAGCACTTACATCGTGGCAGGAAAATGTGCCACGACAGACTAACAAATGAAACAAAATTGCCTTTGTCTAGCGAGGGTGAGTGGTACACAAACGAACCCTTTGGTGGTCGACAAGTACGCCTAGACCAGACAAAGGTAGTTAAGGGGCAGAGTGGTAAAATCTAGTCACGGCAGGCACTATAAGAAGATCCTTGCCGTGCCTAGAACAGGGGATCGGAAACAGGGGAGGATCACGAAATAGAATAGAAAGAAAGAAAAGAACAAATGAAAGAAAAAGATAAGAGTGAAAACAAAAAATAAAGAGAGTTAATACGGTGGGCATGTACTAATAGGTTGATTTCCTTCTCTCCCTCTTGCAATCCTACTCTCTTCGAGAAAAGTAATGAAAATGGGATTCCTTTGGACACTAGCCATTTAGGTCCGGTTCCCTCAAAGTTATTAATCCCCACGACAGGATCTTTTCCTGAGAGATTAGTTGCATTGAGATGAGGCGTTCTTCCTCTTTGGTCTTTACCTCTACGGACCAAACTTGACTTGATATTTATTATTGATTAACTCATATTATCACTTACTCCTTTATTTCTTTTGTAAAAGCCATTGTTATCACTGTGATTATCATAAATAGGGATTATTTGGTAATTTTCCATTAAAAAAAGTCAGTGTACTCTATTTTTTTGTTGTTATTATATCTGCTTGCCATAACTCATTTGAAACAGCTTTGCCTACCATAAATACACTCCTGGCAGACGAGACCTAGTTTGTACACAAGCCAACCCAAATTGAGTTACAGTTGACCGATCTCAACTCTCCTACTCAAAATACTCGGACCCATTACCGCGGAAGGCCGCCCAACCCAACGTACAATACACAAAAAAGGCCCCTACAATCGTTTTGATTCATGCAGGGCAAAGGATCCATACACTATAAGAAGAAAATACAAATAATGCAGAGGTATTAGTTTTCACTCATTAAAGGGGAACAACCTTAAGTTAGTAGAAGAGTGTGAATTTTAATACCGACCAACCTAATAAGAACACACAAGATCCTAAAATTTATATTTAAAATAACAATGCTTGATTTATCTCACAAAATTAAATTTTGGCATTGTGATTTTCATAACTATGCCATGTATCAAGACATAAAACTATGGTGTATGTTGCTTTTGAGTTTGTGAACTTCAAAACATATTTGTTACAGTATTATTTATATTTTATTTTTTTAAAATTTGAATAATTATTTGTTGTTAAGTTTAGCATTGATTATTTGCCGATTGGAACTTAAATTTAAAATTTATGAGTGTAAGATTTGAGTGTTGTCATTAAATTGTCTAGCTGCACGTGAAGGACTCAATTGGGTGTTATTTATTTTCTTATTGGGCAAAACTAATTACTATGTTTTTAGTTTGAAATCTATTAGACACAGAATGGAATAATAAAAATGACTTTTATTTGAGAGGCATGTTATGGAAAAGTCAACTATAATACCTTTTTTTCAAAAAAAGAAAAGAAAAGATAAGATAATTTAGATTCAATTATTTTGTGTATTTTTTGTTGATATTTTGCTAAAACTAAAAAGATGTATTGAACTAATTTTATCGTTTAAACTATTTTCTCCTTAACTAACCACAATATCAACAGAAAGCTTCAACGTGTTATCACAAAAAATAAAAATAAAAAATACCAGAAAGCTTCAACGTATAACTCGTGGGAGGGCATTTTACAAGCCTTTTTTTTTTGTGAATCTGACAATACAAGCTCGATCTAAAATTTTAACAATGCAAAACTAAAATGAGATTACCGCTAGGAACTTCACAAAAGAGTACGAGTCAAACTCATGGGCCAGTGAAGCTTTCTCCATTATGGGCTTGAACTATGAGTTGGGTTTGTTGTAACACTGTTCCCTATCGAAAACAATTTTAAAATTGATTACCTTTGGCAGCGAAATCATCTTCTATATAAGCTACTAGATTTCAGTTAATATATAATTCATTTATTAATTTGTTGGATGCAGTACTAATCTAATCCAAGTGAAAGCATTTGATTTTCCTTTAACCTCAAAAGTCAAAAAAAAAAAAAAATCTATAGCCCTTAAAATTGTGGGTTTGTGTATATATCTTCTTTTTGAGAGTATTATTGGAAATGTAATTACACATTATTCGCAGTGGTTGGGATTAAATACAAGCCCAGGCCCAGTGTCACAAGTGACCAACATGTACAGTTTAGCCATGTAGAGCCCAGCATTGTGCAACCGACCCAACCAACACAGCTAGTGCCACAAAGGTGCCCAAGCGTTTTGCAGCAAGTTAAAATGAAGATGCTAACTTACATTTTATGTAACTCTTCATTAATTTATATCACACCGCCTAATAAAAGTTATTAGACTATTAATATTTTTAAAATTACAACATTAACCATATGTTATCAATGTTTTAAAAACAAATGTCAAATTTTATATCAATCGAATGTTATTTATTAAGTATTTAATTTATAAACTCATTTATATATAATTTTCATATTTTAAAATTTTTGAAATTTAAATCTTATAGATAAGATAGCCATAATTATTAACCGTTTTGATATTTTGCTCGTAGGATGAAGGATCCATACACTGTTGAGGACAAAATACATATAATGTGCAAGAGGAACAAGTCAGTGCAATTCTCCCATACTAATTAAAGGAGGTCTTAGCTTTCACTTAAAGAGTAACGACCTTAAATTAGTAGATTATGAATTTTAATATTGATAAACCTCACAAAATCAAAATTTGGCCTTCTCTGATCCATTACGGTGACTATATGTTGTATACTCTGAGATAGTTTATCAATACGGTTTATGTTGCTTTTAAGTTTGTAAACATCAAAACATGTTTGTTATTATTTGGTTTTTTAAAAAAAAAGTATGCGTTGTTGTAAATTTAAATAATTATGTGTTATTAAGCCGTGTAGCATTAATTGATAGTTTGTTAATCAGGACATAAAGTTAAAGTTTATGATGTTAGGATTTGAGTGTTGCCATGAAATGAGTGCTGCACCTAAAGAACTCATTTGGGTGTAATTTATTTTCTTAATTGGCAAAAGTAATTATGTTTTTAGTTTGAAAAATATTAGACATACAATGGGATGATAAAAGTGACTTTTATTTGATGGGTAGATTATGGAAAAGTCAACTACAATATTTGATTTTTTGGGTTTTTTTTTTTTTTTTTTGAAGTAGACAATTTAGACTCAATTATTCTTAGTATTTTGTTTTGTTGATATTTTGCTAAAACTAAATAGATGTATTGAACTAATCTTATCATTTGTATTTAGCTTCTTAATTAACACTTTTGAACTAAGGATTAGTTGATGACCACATGACCGACGACCTATCTTCCCCATATGGTTTAATCTATAATTTCATATTCTTATACTAGACTTATTACACGTGTTTTATGCAAGCAATTAGGCTCTTTATAATTTTTTTAAAATTTTAAATTTAGTGAAATAATGTTTAAAAGTGAGATAAAGATAGTGTCCAAATTTTTAGGATATTTCTCTATGTGAGAATTGATAAAGTTTGAAAGTCTAAAACTTAAAAACTTTAAAAAATAGTGAATTACTTTTTAACCAATTTGTGTTTTTAAATTTACAAATTTTTAACTAAAACATAAAGGTATTTTAGAGAGTTTAAGAATTTGTGTGGGAATATTTTAGTATGCAAAATGATGAAATTCAAATAGAGAATATATCATGTTATTAATAGTATAGATAACAAATTGAAACTTGAAAATCTTTTCCTATTTCTCAAAAAAAAAAAAAAAAAAATCCTAAAAGCCTTCAACTTGAGGAGGCATGTGCATGTTAAACTAATCTCATCTTTTATATTCATCATAAGGAGGGCATATTAAATTAATCTTATCTTTTCTTATAAATACTTTTAAATTAATTTTGGTCGTTACTCTTTTCTTACCTTAGAAAATATAGATTCAAACAAGAATCAATTTTGGTCGTTACTCTTAATTAGCACTGTTGCAACTTTCATCAGTGCTCTTCCCTAGCAATCGCATCTAATTTCTAGACATAGAATTACCAATTTTTGTGTCCCATGTAACATACTATGCATATATGTAAAAGATACATTTGCCAATGTTACACTTTGTTTATCTCTCTCTTGGCGACAAATGGGACTATTCAACAGTTGGCATTTCTCTAACATATGTTGTGAAGTCAAGTCACTCGAAGAAATTAGAATTGAAGCTAATTTTTAGGGTTTTGGCTGGAAATTTGTGCTGGATCAAAGAGGTGGACATTTTGGGACTCTCAGAGCATAATTAAAAGATATTGGAGGTCTAAAAAGTAAAAGAAAAGAGAAAACTTTTATCATTGTGCTCACGTCACGTACTTCCCTCTACACCTCACGTGCATGCAACCCAATTGCACGAATTACGTAAAACCGTAGATTTTGATTTTGATTTTTTTTTTTTTTTTTGGGTTGAAATATCTTACTAATTTTGAAATTAAATGTACTTATCATTTAGATATATGCTATACATACAATATTTTCATAACAAATTTTAAGTGGTATATTGTTATTGATTATTATAAGTAAATAAAAAAGTAATTTAAATTGTAAATTCAAATTATAACCAATGATAATTTAATATTTATAATTTTTTGTAAAAATGTTATGAACATAACATGTACATCTCTATTATTTATGTTATATTTATTTTGAAATTTTCAATCATCTAATTATTCTATTCAATTGGCATTGCCACACAAAAGTCGTCTAACAATTTAGGCTTTAATTTGAATAAGTTGAATGCCTCTTGAATTAGTTATGATAAATAAGTTCAGGAACAAATGATGCTTGTCAATTCTCATCAACTGATTCTTAATTTCTACACAAGTATGTATAGGTTGTGTGTTTCTCATCAATATTATAAATTTTGATAACCGATATACACATACAGTTTTTTTGTTATTTTAAATTTATTAGTTTTGAAGGTAAAGAAATTTAAACTCTAAACGCCTTTACTAGAAATATCAAGGTTTATGCCAGTTAAACTATAACACTCTTGGAAATTGATACATATAGTTAAACTATAACTTACACAAAATAAAATTATGGGGTTCTTTTTGTTAATTTAGACCAAAATTCTAATGGCAAGAGGTAAAATGTTTATCACCAATAATTAAAGAGATAGATCATAACTGAAACATAGTAAAGGATAGGGAATGCAATAAATCCTTTAGTTTATTGGCGGGAGCAAATTTTAAATAATGTTAGGCAAGGAGGTCTAAATTAACATGGATTAGTCTTATGTATCATTGGAAATTAATTAACCCATATAGGTATGCATGAACACAGATTCCTAAAGGAGAATGTTTGGATAAATTAATATGTATATAAAAGCATTGCCTTTATTAACTCATTATTTACGTAACTAGAATTGTTTATCTTGTAGTACCTTTAAGAAAGATTAGAAGGGAAAGTGAAAGGCATGTATTGTATACGTTAGGTTGTACTGGGTTTGGTCATGGTCATGCATGGAAGCATTTCCCAAAGACAGAATCGAATCAGTTCGTCCAACCCTTTCTTTTTGCTTTTTCACAGTTCGCTACAGCCTTCTTTACCATTCCCCAAGAATAATGGTGGGTGAGCTTAATGGGGGAGTATTGTTTTTAAACTTAGTATTTATTTATTTATTTTTTCTTCTCTCTTGAGAGAAGGGGAAAAAGAAAATGACAGCAAAAAAGCCATGGCAGTAGTGAAGAAGAAAAAGAAAAAGAAAAGATGGTCAAAATTTGAACCTCGAAGACTTCTCTTCCATCATCATCAACTTCGACTATCTTTATCGAAACTCTACCATTTTCCTATCTTTATTTTTGAAATCCCTTGTCCTTGAATTATGCCTTCTCTTCCCATCAAAATTTGGTCATAAAAGAAAAATTTTCTCTTTTAATATCTCAATCATC
This sequence comes from Quercus suber, assembly GCF_002906115.3. Classification (NCBI taxonomy): domain Eukaryota; kingdom Viridiplantae; phylum Streptophyta; class Magnoliopsida; order Fagales; family Fagaceae; genus Quercus; species Quercus suber. Next base: position 229,139 of record NW_027069972.1, read on the forward strand.
CAATGAAAAGTGCAAAAATACATATTCTATTTTTTTTTTTTATTAATGAAAATGGACGTTCCTTGAACTTAAGGCCATGCAACTTTTACTTTTAACTTCGGCTGCGTCTTGGGCTATATATGGCCACATGTCTCTCCCTCTAATAATCGATTCTGACAAACACGAGTGCTGATAAAAGGAAATATTATCTATGTATATGATTATTTTTGGTGTTGAAGATTTTATCTACTTGATTGATTCAACAGTCAACATATAAAACAAAGAACTCTCCCTTTAAGAAGTAGTAGGTAACAAGTGGCTGGCTATTTTACCGAGTGGTCGTTGCTTTCAGTACCAGAACAGAACCTATCTATATATTATGTAGCACTGATTTTTATTTTATTATTCGGATTTGGGATAAAATTCACATTCCCTCCAAATTTTATTAAGATACAAAATATGTGGTATTTAAAAATTAAATAAATTTTACATGTTGTTCATTTGACTTCAAATAAGAGGGAATTGGCAAATTGAGTTGTAGATTCAAATCCAATTCCTGATCCAAAGTAATAGCCTATAGATATTGGTGTTTTTTTTTTTTTTGGAGATAAGATCCACTCTTATTAAATCCTTTAATTCCATCTTATTTTAAACTAGTCGTACATGATATTTATTTGATTTTTGAATATCACGTCTTACTCCTAAATAAAAGTTGGAGGATTTAATTAGAGGGGATCATTTCCCTCTTTAATGATGCTCAATGTTTGAGGTTTAAAATTCTAATTCCCTCTAATTTTGAACTATAGCTGTGCATGATATTTATCTGATTTTTTAATATCATGTCTTACTCCCAAATAAAAGTTGGAGGATTTAATTGGAGGCGATTATTTCCCTCTTTAATGATGCTCAATGTTTGAGGTTTAAAATTTTAAATTCCACCTCTCTCTCATTTCCTACTATTATCTAGCATAATAAATAAATATTTATTTTATTATTTATTGCCACATTTTGACACTAGGACGACCCTTCTATTTATTTCACCATTTGTTGGAATTTTTTATCATTTCCTCAATTGTCAATTGTAAGCAATCTTGTGATTGTATGCTTAAAAAATAGTGAAAGAAGATGGGTACGTAGATTTGAAGATGGTACCTCATGGAATAGGCTTGAGAAACGTAAGTAAAACACAATTGATTAATGCTGAAATGCTTCATAATCTAGTATGCACAGTGGCCATTGAAACCATTAACCATACATGACTCCAAGCAATTATATTACACGTCCAAAATGACCTTATGACCCCTAAATTTATATGATGCTTCGTTCAATTGAAATTGTAAACATGTTAGAAGTAAAAACCTTTTGACTTGTTCCAAAAATTAGGTTGAAAGTACAATAAAAGGAATATTCAAAATTGAAAAGCAATCACCATTTTCCCCATATAGTGACTGTTTTTATGCGGGTTCTCAAAGTATATTATTGAAAGGAGACATGGCCTCGTCTTGGTTATATATTTTGAGATAAGAATAAGAGAGTGGGGTCCTTTTCTCAAGGGTTTTTTTTCCTGTGTGACGAATATTCATTTTGTCTGGGTAAGAAACAGTGAATTGTTCCTCCTTATCTAATCCTGACTCAACAAGAAGGCACTTAGGCCAATCCATATGGTGTTTTGGAGGATCATAAATTTTTTATTTTTGGCCAACTTGGCGAATGAAGGTTCTAAATGCAATAGTCAAAAGCATTTTTATAGGGTCCATGAATTACGAGGTCTAAAGGAAATGGAGGAGGCTATATATGCTGTGTTTAGAGGTTACAATATATGCTATAATTTGCTTTTTGTGGGGACCAAGGGAGCTAGCTCAGCTTGACAAAGTTGACACACTGAGCTGAACATTGCCTTATTCAATATGTGTTTTGATATGCATGATATCTAAATTAATAATAAACATATGCACCTTTTCTTATGAAGAATTATGACCATGCCTATTCATACCTTTGAATCTAAAGTATGACTTTTGATTTACTGTGATATAGAAACAAAGTCTTGGAATTGTGGTATTTGACATTTTTCTACGGAAGTTATCACTTATCATTCAATTTGCATGAAAGAGACTTAGCGTTTATCAATTTGATTCACAAGCTCAACAATGCTTAGAAGTAACGATTTCTTCCTAGCCAAAAAAAAAAAAAATGTAACCATTCTTCTTATGTTAGATGAGTCAAATTTGAATGGAATAGACTAGAAATAGAATATCAATTTGCAGGAAAGTGATTAGAATTCACTAAAATTTTACAAACAACATCAGTGCAAATTAACCTATCTGATCTAAAACTTAGCCATAATTGCAGGTTACCATGCAAACGCAAGATCACTTTTTATTTATTTATAAGGAGCATTCTCGATCTTGGATTAAGTCTCAGAAATTAGTGGCATATTTTAATCTTACCCTTCCTTCACTCCCGTCAATCATGTATAAAAAAGAAAAAGGGAAATTACGAAAATCTGCTTCATGTTTTTTGAAACTTACACTTTGGCCTCTCACTTCAGATTCCGCTAATTTCTTTCATAAATATATTAATTTAATTACAATTATTTTGCCAAGAGTCTTATAACTCTCTCTCTCTCTTTCTCTGGTTGTAATTATCCAATTATCAAAATAAAAAATTACAATTACCTAATCTTTCCTAATTTTACATTTAATTAACCATAAACCATTAATGGATCCTACCTGCCATCTAAGCTGTAAAATTACCAAGATATAACCCAAAAGATATATATATATATATATAAACATTAATTTTCTTATACTAGAATGAATCATAACTTATAAATATATATTATTTAACTTTGTGAGATATTCGCTTAAAATACCAAAAAAAAAAAAAAAAAATTGAGAGAATTATATGGTACATAGTTTTTTTTTTTTTTTTTTTATGGGATTTTTATTTATTTAATCTTAACCGTTAACATATTATATTATATTAGCTTACTTAATATATATTTTATAATAATAGATTAACTGTTAATAGTAATTAGATATGATAGTATGATACATACAAAAAAAAAATGTGAACCATGTAATGATCACTCTTCTGATATATAGGATTAAAGTGAACTTTTCATTTTCTTGTATATGAGTAAACAAAAGTTATCTAGTTTGTTGTAGATATGTGCAAAAAAAAAAAATCAAAATTAATCTTTCCTTTTCTTTAGATAAAGAAAAATTTAATATATATATATATATATATATATAAAAGGTACAGCCAAACAGTTATGCGAAATGGTTAATTGTTTTTTGTTGAAAAAAACTTTCTTTTCTAAAGAGGGGTCAGCCCACTAAGATAGTTGTTTTCAGAGTCATTGACTTAGCCCAAAATTTTTTGGGGTTAACCCAAATTCTTGATACATAAACTGTAAAATCTTTTAAAGATGTATGCTAGTACAGTAGTACGTACTATGCCCATGCTTTGTATGGTTCGATAAAAAAATTATGTATAAATTAAAAATAATAATGTTTTAAGTATATTAATTATATATTATAATTTATATAAAAAATTATTTTAAATATAGAGTCATAAGTATAAGGAAAAACTTATTTTGTATTAATGTATCCGGTTTAATTTTATCCTAAAAGAGAATCAAAATACAAATTAAAACTATCCGAAATTTATCCTCAAAAGCTGGTGTGGGGCCTGTTATTTAAAAAGATATAGGAATCCTCAGAAGTGGGTTCAGGGCCTAACGGCCCAATCCGAAGACGCTTAGTTATCCGAGGGTAGTGTAAAAAAAAAAAAAATTATTATTATTATTATTAAAGGGATAATATAGGAGAAAGGGGTGGATATTGTATACAGCGGCATAACGCATGTCCGAGAACACCAAAGTCCGAGGTGAACGTAACTTTCATTTTATTCAGGAGACTCTGCAAAGTTGTATCTGAACTAGAAATTGGGTATAAACCTAAGGAGGAGTCGGGGAAGGTAGCAAATATCTTCCAAGGCCATCACCTCCACATTAAATGCTTTCCAGCTAACCCTCTGGCCGCATTAATGTGGAGGTGATAACTGAACAGTAACTAAGCAGCTTTATGACCATTGAGCAAAGGTTCTGGTAGGTGCTGGATGGGACAGAAAGGAGCTCCCAAGATGAGAACTACACGTGTACGATGGAAATGGAGGATAGAACGGAGTATATAACATAGAAACGGATGATATTAAAAAGGAAAAGAAAAAAAGAAAAAGAAACGGAGAGTCCATGTAGAAGAGAGGCTTACTGAAACCTAGCCGAGGAGAGTTTTTCTCATACAATCAGCCTAACATATCCCTTGTTACTGAACGAATATAACCTTTCCTGTCAAACAGTAACAGTTCTTGTACCCATGCTCTAAAAATTTATTGTTTGGGCTTGTTGGGCTGAAAACCCATTCATACTCTGGGTCCAATCCAGGTTGAGTCCCTACAATTGGCGCCGTCTGTGGGAAGAACTTGATCTGTCGAGAAGGAAAGGCAAGTGTGATACTCGCGATGGAAGAAGGAGCACCGCAGCAACCATTGACAGGCCCGCAACAGGTGGATGCTAATCAGCACTAGGCAGAGTCTAGGGGCTCTCAGCACAGTAATCCATTGGCAGACCACGAACACAGGGGGGATCATGAGGGAAGTACACGAACAACCCATACAGATAGAAGCCGCTCTCGGGGGAAAGGCCATGTTTCCCCTGTAAAAAGCGGAGGAAATTTGCAGCGTGAGATTAACAAGTTGAAGAGGGAATTGCGACATGAGCGACGAAGGCGTAAGGCTCATAACTCTGGGCACTCCTCTGAGGAGTCGGATGACACCAGTTATAGGCGAAGGTCGAGAACTCCACCCAGCGAATCTTTTTCGTGTGAGGAGGAGTACCACCATGGGCGAAGGAATAAGAGTCCGACTCGCCAGAGTCAGGGGAATGA